>NW_012156411.1:145410-162702 GCF_000151545.1 Saprolegnia parasitica CBS 223.65
AACGACATGGTGGCGCTTGGAAGAGTGGGAAGGTACGGATGAGGTTCGAAGATTGATCACAATCGGCCAGCGCACTCAAAAAAGCACCCATATGGAGAGGCGCACCCACTTTGTCCCATATGGAAAGGCGCACCCACTGTGCCCAGTTAAGTACGTAGCAGCACGTTCACAACCCTGCGGCGGACGTCGCGACCCCTCGGCAGGCGATTGTGCGGCGCGAGTCCCTTGCACGCACATGTAGCTGGCGAGTGTCCTTTGCATGTATTTATTACCCTAGTACCTCGCGCGTGTCCAAGCGGTAGGCATGTATAAGGGGTCCGAGCACACGTGGCGGCATGCTTCAGCGGAGCAGGCCTGCGTCTCGCAATGCATAAATAGCAGCCCAGGTCGCTAGCAATATGCCATAGTATCGCTGGGTACCCACCCTACATGGAATAGATATGTAGTGGTGTTGGCGTACTGGCGATCTCGACCAAGTACAGCGCATGCTCGCAAGTAAGCGTTGCCACATGGCGTGCAGCAGTGCGAGGTGCCAGTGCAGTGCGTGTGATTGTAGTGGGGTCGGCCCTCGATGGGCATGCTCGTATGACCAGGTGGCTGAGTTGTCGATGTGCATCGAATTTCAGCGTCCAGAAAGGCATCCAAGCGTCCGTGATTGGGCAATAAGATCGTGTCAGAGGTGGAAATAGCCAATCAACGACGATTGCGAGGTAAGATTCGACGTCAGCCAGCCTGACGATCGAACAATATATCCTACTGCTCACTTTGCACTTTGCACCATGGCACCGACCAAGACAACCAAGACCAAGCCGCATGGCCGCACGCGCCTCGCCAGCGACGCGGCGCCGCCCAAGCCGTCGCTCATTAGCACGGAGAGCCTTGCGACGGCCATTGCGCGCTGCAAGGACGAGGTCGCCGAGATCGCCGCCGAGTGCCGGGCCAACAACCGCGTCTTCCGTGACATTGAGTTTGATATCGCCGGCAACGAGTACGACTGCCTCAGCTCGCTCACCGACCTCTGGGACTCGACGACGCCGGGTGGTGCGCTCCGCGTCCGCCAGATCTTCAAGGACCCGATCTTCTGCGACGATGGCTTCGACGCCGGTGACATTCAGCAAGGCACGACCGGCAACTGCTGGTTCCTCGCGGCGCTCGCATCAGTGTGCTCGGTACCCCGGGTCATTGAGAACATCTGTGTCGCCCGCGACGAGAAGGTCGGTGTCTACGGCTTCATCTTCTTCAAGGACGGCGAATGGCAGCACGTCATCATCGACGACCAGCTCTACGTGACCCATACCGATTTTGATCACGCGTACGAGTCGTACATTATCAGCGACAAGGCCAAGTACAAGGAGCTTTTGCGCACGGGGTCGCAAGCACTCTTCTTTGGCAAGTCGTCGTCGGCCCGCGAGACGTGGTTGCCGCTGCTGGAGAAGGCGTACACGAAGCTCCACGGCGACTACAAGTCGGTCGAAGGCGGCTTCACGGGCGAAGGCATCGAAGACCTCACGGGCGGTGTCTCGACCAAGGTGCTCATGACCGACATCTTGAACTATGACCGGTTTTGGGCCGAGGAGTTCTCGCGCACCAACGTCGACACGCTCTTCTCCGCTTACATTATCAAGAAGAACTCGGGCTTGGAGTCGCGCTCCGACAACGGCTTGGTGCACCTGCACGCGTACTCGATCCTCAAGGCAGTTGAAGTCAACGGCACGCGCTTCCTCATGATCCGCAACCCGTGGGGGCAGCACGAGTGGAACGGCCGCTGGTCGGACGGCTCGAAAGAGTGGACGCCCGAGTGGATGGCGGCGCTGGATCACAAGTTTGGCGACGACGGCGCGTTCTGGATGCAGTACGAAGACTTTATCGAAGAGTTTACCGAGATCGACCGGACCCGTCTCTATGACGCCACCTGGTTTGTCAACCAAGAGTGGATGGAGTACCGGTCGGCATGGCCAGCTGCGTGGGACCAGCGTGTCTTTCAGTTCTCGCTCTCGACCGACGGGCCGGCCAACATTGTGCTCGCCAAGGCGGACGAGCGCTACTTCCACGGTCTCGAAGGCCCGTTCGAGTACGGGCTCCGCATGGAAGTGCACAAGGTCGGCAACGGTGACGACGGCGAGACCCGGTCGTTTGTCGGACGGTTTGTCCGCAACTACTATGGTCGCAGCATCAGCTTGGAGTTCCCGCACCTTGCAGCTGGCACGTACGACGTCGATCTTATGATTGTCCGCACGTCGACCGGCAACGACTCGGTCCAAGACGTCGTCTCGGACGTCGGCGCTGCCCGGCCGGACAAGCTGCTTCAAATCTGCCAGAATTTCAACGACAGCCGCGCCAAGGCCGTCAACCTCAACGGCGCGTTCGACTTGCTCGCGTTCGCAAGCGGCACGCAGTCGACCGCGTACGAGCAGCAGATCGCGCACGTCGCCAAGATCAACGCCAAGATGCAGGCCAAGATGCAAGCCGCCGCCGAGAAGGCCGAGAACGACGACGGCGAGGAGGACGAAGATGATGAAGAGGAAGAGGACGACGAGGACGATGGTGAAGACAAGTTGTCTGGTGCGGTCGTCATTGGTCTGCGCATCTACACCAAGGACGCGAGCGCGACGGTCGTTGCGTTCGTTGAAAACGACGTTGAGGCAGCGGAAGACGACGAGTAAGCGTGTAAAGTAGTGTCTCTGTAATCCAGCCGGGTCGAATCATTTGTGGAGTATGCAGTGTACCCAGCGTCCATCAGTGCCATCCCTACTTTTGGCTGTACCCAACACAATCGCTTTGGTCCCAGGTCAGTGAGATCATCGTAACCGGTACCTGGCGGGCGGTCCATGTAGAAGAACCCTTTTCGCCGCCGTCGAGTCGACGCCAATACCACACACTACGTCACACCAAGAGCTTGTCATCACAAGTTGCCTCGATGCTGAACGAGCGGGGGGTCACTTCTAGTACTATTAGTACGCGCCATGGCGACAACTATCCTCGCCTGGAACGACCCACGAGACATCTCGTCGTGTTGGTTTTTATGGACCTTCGGATAGCAAGAACGCTGAGCGGACACCGGCGGCAGGCGCTTCTTCGCTGCTCATGTTGGCCGCTTTAAAGTAGCAGTGGCCGCCCGACCACGGGATCCATGAGAAGGCGCCGCACGAGGGTCGGCGCGCGCAGAGATTGCAGCACGCTTCAGGGCTCGTCGACGGCGCGCTGCCAATGTCGGCGCCAGGCGAAATGTCCGTGTTGTCCTTGATGGCCGAGCAGCGCGTGGCGCCAACAAGACCGGAAAACGCATACAGGTGCGGTGTCGCCGGTCCTTTCTCGGATTTGAGCCAGCACCTTTCCGTCTCGCGCGTCCACACAAAGGCCTTGCAGCCCGGCACGAGAGTACACCACGTGCAGCAGTAGAACGGGCTCGCCTCGGCGACGTCCATGAGATCAAAGCCCGCATAGTCGAGGCCGGTTTCGTACAAGCAGGTGGGTGGTCCAGCCACCACACGCTGCACGAGCACGGTCGGTAGCAGTAGCGCCGTCGTCTTCATTGTTGCTGCCGTCAATTGAGAAATGATCGGACGCCAGAACCGACGGCGTCGACAGGCGCCTGCAGAGACGCTCCCGACTAGACAGTGTACGTGGCACTCTGTCGTGCCGACCAGTGTTGCCAACATGGTTTTAAACACGGTTGAATTCCGAGCAGCCAATAGCCATTTTTACCCGCAAAGCAACAGTGTTTAAAACCATGTTTCCAACACTGGTCGGTCCAGTCGGGAGCATATTCACGCACTAGTATCACCAGTATGGCAATGTTGTCGCGAAGGCTTGGACGGTGTCGGCTCCATACGAGACATTTTGAACGCGCGTAGTGCGTAGGCACTTGGCCGCTTGAGGACGCACTGCTGCTTTTGTAAAACAGTTTTTATTCGTTAAGAACGAGCTTGGTGGCTCACGAGCCGCCAAGGCGACGACAACCTAGTCCGTGACGGTCACCTCCTACGCAATCAAAGCCACTGCTCTCTCATTTGTCTGCGGCTCCTGTCGTGACACCGTGCCGTCGCTCACGTGCACTCATAATCTACACAGCATGACGTCCTTTGCACCATAATTTGCTCAATCAAGACCGAACTACTTGCAGGCAACAACCGTGTTGGTGTCCGCCATGCTGGTGGTGGACGAGGCGGGTTAGCTATTTGACTGATACTATCAATTTGGACATGGCTTGAGCTCGTTTGCTCTGCGCCTGGATCTTGGATCGTGTGCGATCCTGGAACCGGTCTTCTCGATCGCTCGGCCTTGCGCGGAAAACCTCTTCCACTTCTTGGAAATGGCCCATCTCAAGGAGGCCACCATCGCACTAGGGGTACACTATTGCGTACCCCTGCATCGCACCTCGCAAGACAACAGCCAGTTTCACATAGTATTCTATCTGTTTAGAAATAATGAGTGTGACGATTGCTTCCACCAACAACGTAACGTTAGTCGCAGCCCTTTTGCCATCATATTCAGGTGTTTATGGCGTGGCTATGATCAAAAGTGTCCGTTTGTCTTTGTTTATCGTGGTCGTGAAGCCGTCAACACCTAGAACAATGGACGCAATTTGCAGCGTCCACCAGAAGGTTCCATTGGCCGAGACAAAGTGCTCGTGGGACGAGGCAGGTGCTTGACGAGACCTCGCGGATGTTCCTGGCATGTTCTCTGGTGGACGTCAGTCATCTCGTCGACGGCCGAGTGATGGTTCTACGCTCACCTCAGGTTTGTTCCCACATGATCGGCACGCTCTCAGCTCCTTCGGCGATAGTCCGACTGTCTTCGTTATCCATCGGTCCAATAGAAGATCGCGACGTGGGCACCTTGGTACAATTCCATTTTCCTCGCACAACACTAATGGGCAACAAGACCTCTTCGACGACGACGACGACGACAGCCAAGCACCACCATGGTGTCGACATGGCGTCTGCCAAAGCTGCTGCAAATGCCCCTATGACCAAGACTGTGACCGAGGCAACGTCGCTGCAGCCCAAGGCCGAGCACCGTCCGTCGCAGCAGCCGTCCACCAACGCCTTCTTACACTACAAATAGACTAATAGACTCGCGCTTGGACTCTGTCCCGATCGATCGACGCTGTCGTCGCATTCCCCTGTCGCATTCCTCACTTTCCATGGCCGAATTTGGCGCCTCTTTTTAACGAAATATTTTCTGTTTTTGGCGTCGACTTGCAGCTCCTTCGTCGAGGGCGTGTCGCCTCTGTGATAGACGATTCACACCGACGACGGCGTTGCGTGGTGCTTCTTGACCAATCAATAAAGTTTAATCGCTGTAATGTACTAAAATCTAAATTTCCATCTATCTATGTAAACACAACCGTGCCCTCTACTTGATGGTCAAGTTGGCGTTGCTGGCCACTTTGGCGTGGATTGAAATGCTCTGAATGTCGGAGAGAGCGCCATCCAGCAAGTGAACGTTTGCCTCGCCGTCTTGCACAACAAGGTAGTACGTGGCGTTTCGTGGGTCGTCCTTCCCGGCCTTGAAGCCGGCGAGGAGAGCGGCGGCGGCAGCTTCGCTCATGACGACACTGCGCGAGTTGGTCATCGCCGAGCTCGCTGTTGACGGCGCCGACTTGGTTTGGACTTGAATGACAGTTTGCTTCTTTGCGCGTAGCTTCTTCTCGGGCAACCCAAAGCACGTCAAGTGCGTTGAGAAGAACCATTGGAGCGTGCAGAGGCGGCGCGCCGAGAGCGTCATTGTCGGGTCGGCCACAATCGAGTCGTCTTCTTGAACGTCGCTGAAGAAATCACAGAGAATCGAGCTGCTGTTGTACACGGCTTGGCGCGCGAGCGTGTGTTTCTTGAGGAGCTTCCAGCGTTTATGATTGAGTCCGTGGTCCAGCGCCGTGACAAGAACGAGGTTCACGATGAGTCCAACCGCGAGCGATGATGCACAGCGCACGTAAAAGCTATCAAACATTTCGATGCGGATGCCGTCGAGCGACTCGGCGTGGCCTTGGAGTTCGATGAACGTATTGTTGCTGTACTCGATAAACTGCGGAATGTACACAAGCACAATCGCGCTCACATACACGCTCACGACGCTCGACCAGTTGAGCCACTCGATGACGTTCGAGTGGCCGGTGAACGCGACCGTGCCGAGCAAATTCCAGAAAATCTTGAGCAATTTCAGCACGGCGCAGTTAAGCCAGAGAAAGCGGAGGCTCAAAAAGAACATTTGGATCGACGGGGCGGCTTGGGGCGCGAGATTGTTGTACACGTTGACGTTGCGGACAAAGATAAAGCAGTTTTGTGTGTCGAGCACAATGCTGATCGAGTAGAGAAACACAAACAAGTCCGAGTTGAAGCAAAACATGTCGGGCGTGAGCGCGTCGCTTTGGTACGGAAACAATTTCGGCGAGATAACGCGCAGAACGTGCGAGACAACGCCCTCCGTTTTCGTCAAGTCGACGTCACGCCAATGGACCGTGAGGCGGCTCGCAATGTAGCCACTGAGCGCAATGAAAATCGCCAGACACCGCGCATACAGCGCGAGGGTTGTGAACGCGTTGCGCGGCTGGATCAAGCCGAGTGTATACGTCGAGCCGTCGATAAACGTACTGGACGAGACGACGATCGTCTTGGCGGTCGCGTTGTACACAAATGTCATGTTGCACGCGCCAAATCCGAGCTCGGCGACCGGGTCGCACGCCGAGCAAAAGTTGCGCGGAAAGAGGCGGAAATACGAAATGCTTTGGGTTTGCGGCAACGACGAATTTGCAAGGACAAACTCGCGTGTGAAGCGCATGTCGACCGCCGACCGACCAGGGATGTACCCAAGGTCCACGAGCTCGGAGCTCTTCATCGCGCGGGTCGCGAGGTTCGCGGTGGCGTCGTCTGTGAACGCGTGCGAGACAGCGTTGCCGCGGTAGAAGGTGACCGTCTCGGTCGTTGTCGCGAGGCGGGTTGTCAGCGCGGACGAGACCGCGACGTTGATGTACGTTTTTTGAAAGGTCGCGCAGAGCGACGTGGCATTTGTGAGCGGGTAGTCGCCGGCCGAGATGACGTACATCTGCTCGCTTTTGCAGCCCAAGCCGCGCACCGTCGTGTTGGCGAGCAGCTGCCCGACGTTCGAGAGGTCGGCGGGCGCGCGCCCTTTGGGAAACGCGTACGTTAGAGCGAGGTCCTTGGCGTAGCGCACGGACGCGACGGGCGTTGCGAAAAAGTACCCGTTCCCAAGCAGATCGTTGATTGCCCAGTTGTTGACGACCAAGTCGACACCCATTGAGACGAAGATGAGGACGCTGACGAGCGGCAGAATGCGCGCGCGCGCGCGGTCGACGAGACGGGCCCAGTCCACACCCTTGAGCGACACCGTCGTCGCCATGCCGCCTTTTTACAAGTTGCGAAACGCGCGCCGTTGAAGTTTTTTTAGCGGGGGTTTCAACGTCGCTGTGTGACGATACTTGACCACCATTTGTGGGAGCGATTGCAGAGCAAATATAGATAGATAGATGGATATATGAGTGCTTTGCCAATGATGTGCCGTAGCTCGCGGATGACTCCTTTATGCCCCACCGAAAGTTTATAAACTACAGTGTAGTAGCAAGGGACATACACAAGTGTAAATAGATATGTTGATGTCTCTTGGGAGCAATATTCCAAGGAAAAATAGGGTCAAGGGCAAATAGGCTGTTGGGTTGGAGGAGGCTAGGGTCGAATGCAAGGCCATGGGTCGTCATTGCTGTGTCTAGCGTTGGGTACCCCACCATCATGCGGCGGTTGGCCCGTTGAACAGCGACAGTTATTACCACAACTGGTATATCTCTTTTACCCCGCGCACGAGACGTACCGCCATTTCCTTGCCGACGGCGACTTTATCACGGACGTGGGGGTCATGCTCCACGCAGCCACGTACCCCATTTTGGGCGCGGTCTCATCAACGACGTTCTCGGCCTGTACCTCTTCTCAATGCCCAAGATGGTCTACAACATACACCAAATTCCAAAGCTCTTAGCCCGTGCGCCGCGCCTGCGTCTGGCTCAATGTCTGGCGCGTCTGGAACGATCGCGTCTTCCGCGAAGAGCTACCACGACCAAGTCCATGGACAATTATTGCCGCGACGGCGACACGCGTCGCGATACTCAGCCTCGTTCCCGAGCCCAATCTTCTCTGGCTTCTGTGACTTTTGACACAACACGAGTGGCCGCGCCAATATCTTGTCCGGCGAATCGCGCTTCCGTCTTCGTCGGCCTCGACCTCGTCCCTGCACCGAGTGTCATAATGAACGAAGGACGTCCGCCATCGTTGCTGTTCGTCGCAACACGCTTTGAGTCGAAAAAGCCACCGCCAAAAACAGCCCCTGCCAGTATGATATCGAAATAGACTCACTTCAACAACGACGCACTTGAACAGCCGCCACGACCGTTGCCAAATATGGAGCCCAAACCATTGTAGCGGTTGCACGACCGAGACGGCATGGTTGGCGTCCGTTCTCGCTCGGACGTGAAAAGATAAATATACCACACGTACGGTAGTAGTGCACCGCTCCACGAGTGTCCGGGTGCGTCAAGCGGACACTCTTCACAACTGGATTTGTCGTTCAGGTGCCAACACATGTCTTTACAAAGACAGTGGTCCTCGCAAGTTGCATCCTTTCCAATTACAAGCGTGAGAGACGACTTCGAAATGGCTACCACCACCACAAGCGTGTGGACTAGATGTCATTAACATTGAATGCTAGTCCGTTTGTCCAGCGCTGGACAATATTGTATTTGGTGATCGTGAAGTGATCCTAGCGAGAATGCGTGCGGCGTCGCGGGATGTCCGGTCCACATACTCTGCCGCGCGGTGACACCACTAGGCAGTCATGACATGGAAATTTGAGCGGAGCAGGACGAGACGGGAATTTTTGAGCTGATTATGGTACCGCGGGTCTCGCGATCTCTTGAAATTTCTACAAACACCTTGCCGCGATGTGATAGTCTACACATCTGTTGTACTTTCGTGGCACTCATTAGGCATATCGCACATGCTGTCGGGCAACGTAACGCGTTCGTACCACGCACATGGGGGGGCTCACTACGGTACCGCCGCAGCTGACTGTACCACGACCCCTCCATGGCACTCGATGGACTCGAGGGCCTCCCATATCGTGTCGAACGAGCGAGCTGAGTGCATCGCTTCCGATGCCCCTATTTTTTCTATGTCGTATTTCAACCGCGCACGCTGTACATCGTCGTCGCTTGCTGCCTTTTGCGATTCAGAGGTGGTGTTCGTCAGATGGCCGCGAGCATCCAGCAGCACCAAAGCGCGATTCAAAGCTACACTGGATTTCCTCCTCTCGTTGGTCATATGGAAGGAATAATTTAAGCCGACGACCAGCGCAACCACAACACAATGTGGAGGATCACTTTCCAAATCCCTCGACGCCATGCTCCGTGCCAAGCCGTTCGTGCTCGGCCTCGGGTGCCTCGCGCTCTTCGTCATCGTCTTCAACACGCTCTCCGTCGTGCACTTGGCCCACCTCGAGCGCACGTTGCGGCAAGGGGACACGCCTCCCCGCTACACCCCGCGCAAACTTCATTTTTTGACGCTCGCCGACGACCCGCGCCCCGCAATCTGCCTCGTCGCCGCCGCCGTGCACGCGATGGGCCATCAGCTGCAGGTGCTGGCGTGGAATCACTCGACGAAATTCTTCGACAACACGTCGTGCGGGGCCCAGTGCGGGGCCAATACCGCCAACGACTTTCGCGTCGGACAGCAGAAAAAGACCCACTGGCTGCACCACTACATCGAGTCGCACCCGGATTTGCACGACGACGACCTGCTTTTGTACACGGACGCCTATGACGTGGTCGTACAAATGCCAATGGACGTGCTCACGCAGCGCTTCTTGCGCCAAACGAAAGGGCAGCGCGGCATCCTCTTCAACGCCGAGCCCACCTGCGGCGACTCGTTCACCCTTGGCGGCGACTACGGCGACCAGCTGCGCGCCGCGTCCTTTGACGTGCGTTTAAACACGTCGTCATCCGCGCGGTCCGTGCGCGGGTCCTACATGTGCGACGAAATCCGGGCTCGGTCCGTCGCGCAAAGTGTACGCTCATATTTGCATCTTGGACATGGAAAACGCTTGATAGACTGATACACTGATACGATGTAGCATGGCACAGGCCCGAATCTGTTTCTTGGCTCGGGGGGCATCCTCGGCGACGTTGCAAGCGTCCGCGCGTATCTCCGCCGCGTCAAGCAAGTGCACAAGGCGCAGCAAGACGCCTACGAAGCTGGGACAAGTCCCTTCTTCTTTTACGGCGACCAAATCTCGTTTCAGCTCGCGTACGTGCAATTTCCCGAGCTCAACGCGCAGGTCGACCGTGACGGCGACATCTTCTTTGTCGTGTCGTCGAGCGTTGCGCACGGGACGTTCGAGCACCTCACGCCCAACAGCGGGTGTTCGTCAGCGTACTATGTCAACGGCAGCGGCAGCCGCTTGACGTGGAGTGGGTCGGCGCCGGTCTTTTTTCATTTCCCCGGCGGCTTCAAGTTTATGTACGCCTCCTGCGCGCGCGCTGTCACTGCGCACTTGGTGCACTCAGCCAAGCAACCACCGGTCATGTACGACGTCGACCGTCAAGTGCCCATTGCCATTGCGTCCATTTGCCCCGAATATGCACCTAGCACATAGAGTCGTTGATACAAGTGTTGACGTATTTCATGGAGCTCCCTACCCTTCCCCCAACCCTACGACAACCCTACGAGCCATTGCGGAAGGAGTGGAGGACGTAGGAAGCCTCGAGACAGATCGGACAAAGCTAGAAAACAGAGTCGAAAAGTTTCGACATCATATTTGAAAGCAAATAAAGTACGATTCATGCAGCAATCTGCCTTATCTCGTACATGGTATCAACAAAGTGTGGTAGGCGGTGTCGGGCATGCGGGACAAAAACAGCTCTCCATGGGTCACTCTTTGGTGAGGTCGCGGAAGCGTTGACGGCACAGCTATGACGGACTAGGAGGCGATGTTGACACAGCATCAGCATCGAGCTACGTACGAGGATGTGGGCACGGTGGTCGTGGACGAGTCTCGCACACATCACTTCTTATAGTAAGCAGCCATACACAACGACTCGCCACGTCTGGACAGCCGTGCACACCAAACACTGGCACTCTGCTCTTGGAATGCCACATCGTTACTCCATCACTTGTACGTTGCGGGCTCCGGGGCTTGACGCGCTCGCCAAGAAAGCGAATTGAGAGAAGAGACATATTGAACAGCGCTATCGATGTGTCTCGTTGATAGCCCCGCGCACGAGGTGCCAATTCCGACACAAACCTAACCCCAACAGTCGCTCAAGCGAACAACTGCCACACCCTCCAACAAGATCGGACTCTTGAATTTACCACTCTGAACCTTTCTTACGCCTCCCTGAGGCCGTGTTCGGTGTAAAAAGTGATCCGGTTGGCATCGACGAATCCACCAGTGATCCTACGAATCCACCAGTGAATCCTGGCCGATTCACTTTTGCCTCGATCCACCAGGATCCACCAAAAAATGAAAACCAAACACGGCCTTATCGACGGACGAAATGCCGTGCGAGTCGCCAAGTCGGCTTTGAATGTACTAATATGCAGGCAGGATGTTGAGATCGACTGCGACTACGAGCACCTTATTTTTCTCGATTTTCGATGGAATAAATGGAGTGGTATAGTTGAATAGGATCTTATGTGGGGTTAGAGCCACATGGACGCATCGTCGGCTGCCTTGTCGTCGTGCACCATTGCGCTCGTCGATTTAGAGCGTGGGCTCATGGCCGGTCGCGGCGCCTCGGTGATCGAGAGCGACCGGGTAAAGATCTTGAGCCGCTCCATTTCCTGCGCCTGGAGTTCTTCGCGCACGAGCTGGTCCTGCATCATCTTCTGCGTTGCCGCCAACGTCGCCTTGTGCAGTGCTATCTCGTCGCGGAGCCGGAGCACCTCGTCTTCGTCGGCTTCCTTCATCTGGTGGGCGAGTGCGTGCGTCTGTTGCTGCTTCGCGAGCTCCTCCTTGAGGGCCTCGATTTCGTCTTCGAGCTTGGACGCATACGCGTCTTGCGTCACGGGCTTGAACTTGTGGAATTTCTCAATCTTTGGGAGCATGAGCAACCCGTGGAGCTCGTTGACGAGCGCCCGACGCGTCGCGTCGCGATCTACGCACAAAATCAGCGGCCATACGTTAAGCGATGCATGGTACCCGTCTCGATGGACGGCTGGCGCGACGGCGACGGTGGCGGACCGGCCTTGGGCGACGATGGCGCTGGCGGGAGGCTCATTTGCCGGTCGAGCTTGGTCACAATGCTACGGCTCGACGCTTGCAGCTGTGCAATTTCCAGTTGCATCTTTTGGATCATGGCCTCCTTCTCTTCGTCGGCGGTCACGGGCCCAGGCTTCTCGACCGTGATGGTGAGCACGAGCTGCGAGTTGACGCGCTGCTTGCGAAACTCGTCGGGCACGGCGAGCGTAAACGACCGGCGCTTGGCTTCGTTTTGCTGCTCGAATTGCGCGAGCGGGAGCACCGCCGTGCCAATGAGATCGTCGTCGCTCGCGCTGTCGTGGTCGTACACTTGCACGTCAAGGACTTTTGTAAACATGTCCCCTTGCGTCAAATGGAACTCGTAGCAGCAGTTGTCCCAGACAGGGTTAAGGTCTTTTGGGATCACGGGGCTCTTGTGGCGCTGCGACTCGACCGAGAAGATGACATACGGGTCGCTCGTCGCCTTGCGCAAGAGGGCAAAGTCCGCCGCCGCCAAGTCCATGGCCTGGTGCAACTCAACCTTGAGGAGGCGGGGCACGAACGAGCCGTCGACAACGTGCTCGCCCGCAATGACCTCGATCGAGAGGTACAGCTGACTGTTGACCTTTTGCCGCTCAAACTCGGCGGGCACGTTCAAGTTGTACGAGCGCATCTTGGCACTGCTGTCGAGGCCGTCAATCTGTTTGGCAAACTGCGCGAGCGGGATCGCGAGCGTCCCAATGATGTCGTCCGCCGACAGATCGTCCTCGTCCATGACCTGGATGTCGAGCACCTTAGTGTACAAGTCGCCTTGCGTAATGTTGAAGTCGTATACGCAGCCTTCCCAGACCGGGTTGAGCTCGCGCAGCAGCACTGGCGTCTTGAAGCGCTGCCGGTCGATCGAGAGAATCACATACGGGTCGCTCGTCGCCTTGCGCAAGAGGGCAAAGTCCGCGGCCGCCAAGTCGGTCGCCTTGTGCACGTGGACGCGCAGAGTGCATGGGCGGTAGGTCGCCATGATGCTTGTCGGCGTCCTGGAAATGACAAAGTGGCGGCTGCGACACAAAAATAGAAAAAGACAGCGTTTTAAAATACAACCTTTCTCTTGGTTTCAGTATGCAGCGTTGACGAGCGTGCCCCCGCTGGGCGACCGGTATATCTAAAAGCACGCCACTTTGGCTCGCGGGGCCAAAGTGATCGGCGACATTAGCCTCGCGTTCGCATCCTGTATATACCGTGTCGAGGTAACCACCTGTGCACGCTGTATACAGCGCCCAGGCTTGGCACCATCACATGCACAATACAGGGCGAGGCGCCTACGATCCAGCCTGTGGTTGCGTTGGTTTAGCCAACATCAATGTCTCTCCCAGTCGGTGCGGCATATTCCATTTCTCGTATCAGTCTCACTGTCAAAGGTTGTCGGTAGCGTCCAGAGATTGTTTCATCGAAGCAGGTGGCCGACCCCACGACGCGAGAAGGGCCGAGTACCTTGAAGAAGTGTGCGTCGACATCTTCATTCTGGCTCCAAGATCCTTGAAGAGGATCCTAGCTACTCGCTTCTAGAACGATCGCACGCGGGCTCAGCGATCCAAGGCGCCTGGGACCGACGTCCCTGCATGGGCAAAGGAGCCCGACGCATGTTTTCCATAGAGAAAGTCTACACGTATTACCACTGTCGTTTGGCCATGGCCGCGCCACCGCGTCCCATGCAAGCACCGAGGACAAAAAGGATAAAACGACATTCAAATGAGACAGATATGGTAAATGCAGTCCGATTCGCTCGCTAACAGCATGGGTATGCAATGCAAACAGAGTCGACCCCACGAGTTTGAGCTATCCAGGGCCGTGTATATACCGTCATCGCGTTGTAGCGTCTCCATCAAGTACCCATACAGCAGCAACGTCGAGGCAGTCGCGTGAGGGCCGATCCCGATGACTCCGAAATGGGTATGGTATAGAAAAACCTATAGTGTGGATCTTGTCGAAACGACGCGCAACATGGCGGCGACCAAGTCCCGGACCGGCCGCAAGGTACTCGATACCAAAACCGGCAAGATCGTCGCAGAGCTCAAGGAAGACTCGATTCGCCTACGCGTCTTTGATCCAGAGAACACCGACGTCGCCACCAACCCATACCGAGCCATTACCCGCGCCAACCTCCGCTTGTGCGTCAACCTCCACCACGATCGCATGTGATTTTCACGCGAGTAGAAAGGTCGTCAATCGGCTCTTTCACTGCAACGCATATTATGCGCGTGACCCATTTGGCAGTACGTGGACGCGATGACGACAGCGCGTTGTACGAAATGATGCTAGTGGTGCTATGGCCGCGCGAGTGGCAGCTCAAGATGATGCCTGCGACGCTCTCCGAGCCGTGGTGCTACGACATCGTCGAGAGCGACGAGCCGCTGCCCTATGATGATGCTATGGACCCGCGCTACGAAGGCTACACGGTGATTAAAGTGGCCAATGTCCCGAAAGAGGTGCCAGACAGCTTCCTATTGCAGTCCTTCTGATCGTTTTCTCTCCATGCTAGTGCACCGAGATGGACTTACGGCACTGGCTTCTCCACGGCCTTCTCATGGACTACGACCAAATCCACGACGCAAAGTTCAAGCTCTCGGTGCTGGAAAAGAAGAAGGACCTCCTCCTCGACCGCCTCGAGACCGTTGGCACGATGCAAGTGGTACGCGCGGGTTTTGACTTGGATATGAACAACGACAACGATTGCCAAGTCGACGTACTATTATGGTGCTAGAGCGGAAAGAAGGCGGAGCAGGTCGACACGCGGCAGCAAGTCACGCGGGCCATCAATGCGCAACAGCAAACCTTGGACAATCAAATTCAAACGACAAAGGAGTGCATCAAGCGCTGGACGCGGCTCTTTCTGAGCGAACCCGTCACCCTGAGTTACCTCAAAGACGGCGTAAGCATCCCATTTTATGGAATTCTACAACCAAACATCGATAGACCGAGCACCGGTTTGTCGACGCGGCCAAGGAAAACGTACTCTGAACTTGGATTGAATTGCGATTGCAACCACTTGCGATATTCTAGGAGAAGGAAAAATACCACTGGTTCGCCGACTTTACGAGTCTGCGTGGCCACGACCTTGCGCTCATGGTGCAACGGCACCTTCGATATGTGTCTACAATCGTAAGACAATATTGTATGTAGGCCATCCACAAACGCGACTGGGGGGACCTCCGCTTGGCCAAAACGCGCCCTGTACCGTCCGTCTCGTGCGACGAATTTGACGACCCATCGCTGGAAGTCAACATGCGCATGGTGCGCATCTCCCGCGTCAAGCACGGCCCTGGCGGTGTGCAAAATATCGCTCTATCACTTCTGAAAATGTCGATAACGAGTAGATTTCTATGCCACCGACGACCTGCCGACCGACGATGACTTTCATTTTAGCTCGATCGATGCCATGTACCGTGGAGCGTGGGTCGACGGCACAAAGCATGACCCCAAGGCCATCGAGTACACGAATTATGGCGTCTACAAGGGCAGCTACGAGTACAACGTGCGACGCGGCTACGGTATTATATCCCCTGCATCATTTCGTGCCCCATGTCTTTCTTGTGGTAGGGGTCATGGTCTATGGCCGCGGCGACGAATATGCGGGCGACTTTGACGTCCCTCGGTCCAAGTACGAGCTACGACCCAAGCCCGAACCGTACCCTAAGCCCGTGCTGCCAACGCAATTCCAAATCGGTGTCCCTCACGGCACAGGGACCATCAAGTTTGCAGATGGCGCCACGTACGACACTATTGTCTTGACTTTGAAAGCGAACACATGACCGAGTAGGTACGAAGGCGAGATGGAGAACGGCCAGGTCACGGGTCGTGGGCGCTACGTCTCATCCGCGGGTGTAATCGAAGAAGGCATCTTCTTCGAAGGTCTCTTGCACGGTCCTGGGTACCGCAAGGAGCCCAACGGGTTCGCCCTCTTGCCTCATGACACAACCCGAGCCCTACCCTACCCCTAGGCTGTGCGAGGAAGGTGTGTTTGAGCACGGCGTTCTGAACGGACTGGGGACGCAGACCAACCAGTACAACGACGTCTATCACGGCTCGTTTCGAGATGGTAGGAAAAAGCGTTTGAAGTACAAGTGGACCGACATTGATGTAGGTGCCAAGTGCGGCCGCGGTGTGCTGGAATCCCACGACGGCAGCACATTGAGAGCCTTTTGGTACAATGATCTGCCCTCTGGTCGTGGCGACCTCGCGTACCACCAGACGTTGCCGTCCGATCCAGAGGTCCATGACAAAAAAAGCCCGCATTGCCGCTTACCAGATGTCGGCGTAGACCAGTGTTCGGTTTCTGTATGAAGGGTCGTTTAGTCAAGGCAAGGTCAAGGGCCGCCATCGCCACATTGACGTCGACCACGCGACGATCGGGCACATTCCTTTCACGACCTATGGAAAGAGTCCCGTGCACTTGGCCTATCCCATGGCCTTGGGCAGTGCGCTCTACAAGCAGCAGTGGCGCCGACACAAGTTGCCAAACAATATTCGAGTACAATGACTCAGCCCGAGTCATGTAGAAACCTCCGTCGGCGCGCCGATCGTGAGGATGCCTACAAGGACGGCCAAGAGCGCGCGAATCTCAAGTTGGTTTTCGACGGAAATACCTTTCTCATCGGAAGTGTAGACTCTACTACGAGCTGCTCGATGATTTTTACGAAGCGTGGGCCGACCACGTTCGATCGCTGAGCCACCCGGACGCGCCCCTGACCGAGGAGCAGCTCTTGCGGCAGCGCCAAGAACGGGTAAAACAATTTAGACTAGTATGTCGCAAAATTGTCTATCGAACCATTGGTTCTAGCTGCGCATTGGCAAACCGAAGAAGACGCTGGCGCACTTTCCATCCTATCTCCAGCGGGTGCCGCTTCGGTTCAAGGATGCAATTACATTGGGGCTCTTAGCGCATGAGAATGCCGAAGAAGAGACGCGCATACGCCGACGCCTCGTCGTTCCGCCAGAGTAATCACGCGGCGTGGTTGGCCCACAACGACGGCCGACGAGCTCCCACGTCAGTGGTAC
>NW_012156411.1:162802-167379 GCF_000151545.1 Saprolegnia parasitica CBS 223.65
TCGAACGGTAGTGGTGGTACACGGCGTAACGCGCTGGAAAATCTGCGTCGCGCCTACGCAGCCATGTTCCATCAGCGCTGGCGTCCATCGAGTCGATGCCTTCGTACGCGACAAAGCACGCGTAGGCGGCGGGCAGCGCCATCGAGGCAAAGGCGATGCGCCCGAGCGCTGCAAGGTACACGCTCTCTTCGAGCGAGAGCCAGCGCGTGGCACCGTCGACGGCGCCATACCGGCCAGCGGCCAGCCATGCGTCATGGTCGCCGTCCGAGGCCACCGTCACGGCGCCCGCGCCCGCTTCGTACGTTGCTGTGGCCATGCCAACCGATCTGGAGAATTGCCAGTCCCGTTGGCGTTTTATTGGGTGTCAATCCATGTGTTTAAAAACACGCGTTTAAAACCAATAGAAAACATGGTTTGGCCTCGATAGCTCGAGAGCCCACTGGATTGCATGACGGGATGGCGTCTTTCATGCGGATTTGAATGGAGTGGAAAGGTGATTCATCGCAATTATGAATTACGTAAAGGTCAACTCCAATACGAGTCGTACCAGATCAATCGCTCATTGCTTTCCTTTTACAGTAAACATCTTACAATAGGCAGATATTTCCGTATGATATATATCATCAGCTTGGTGTAGTGGTTATCACGTCTCGTTTACACCGAGAAGGTCACCGGTTCAAACCCGGTAGTTGATAATATTTTTTGTTCGGAATGCGAGTGCGCCTAGGAATGGAGGGAGAAAAGGGTGGCAGAAAAGGGGCAGGGGGACCGACCTTCCCTGCCTCCTCGTCAGCAAACTCGGTTTGGCACTAGTCAATGCCTTCGCGTGCATCAACGCCTCCGCGAGCGCATTGCCGCCCGCCGCTATCCATGAGCTGTCCACTCACTGTGCAGGTTAGTCGACTCGATATTTCGCCAGAAGCTCAGCAACGCCAGTTCGAGGCGCTCCATGGGCTGCCCTTCAACGAGGAGCTCATTCGGTCCGGGACCGATAACCGCACGCTCGGCGATGCCCACGAGCCTACATCGCAAGCCGCCGCAACGCCAATCAGCTTTTTTCGACATCAACGCCAGCAACGATGCGTCTGAGTGGTGGGCATAGCACTTGGTTCAGCGGCGACGGCGTCCACGAAGTCGACTCAAACGAAGCGCAGGCATTGTAGCGATTTTTGTCAACTAATTGGAAGGCGAATAGAGACCGTCATTCGTTGGCTTGCACGTTGTTGTCGGCGTCGTTGCATGCATGGACGAGGTGGGGTGTCGTCTTGACGTATGGGCTCGTCTCGGTGCACACGTGTGAGGCCCCGTCGCTCCAGAAAGCAATTGGGATTGCTTTGATGGATTCAAAAAGCGAAAAAATTATGGGTTCGTCATAGGTCCTTGCTTGTCATCTGCACCGGCTTCAGCACGTTCAGCACGTTCCTACAGGGAGAAGACGCGTTTGGTGTAGAAGACAGCGGCTCCCCTCGAGAGACCAGGACTCAAGTTCTCTCAGCGCAGGTACAGTCGTTTCCGTGGACGTTCCTTTCATTCGTTGCCAGCAGACGGGGACATTGTGATCAAATCCATGAGCGACCGATCGTGTAGGCCATCTCCTAACCGCCTAGACTATTAGGGAATGAGCGACCGATCGAGCGTGCAGCTCTAGCTCTCGAGTAGCTAACCGATGATACCTTTGTGGATGTGTCGTCCTTAATGCCGACGCGACGATCATCGTCCCAACCGCGATTCTCGGACCGCTGCCGCCACCAAAACTGGACTGTGTAACTCGTGCCACCAGGGCGCACTGACTGGAACCGATTTTGTACTAGAAAATCGTTTGAAGTACAGTGCAGGACGACTACAAGCAAACACACAGCGATTCAAAGCAGTGCACAAAGGGACACGATAGAAAAGGACGGCGCCGGTCTCTCTGCCGCTCGCTTGTATGTGGTCTCTGCCACCGGCTAAAGAGGGGTGCGTTTAGTCCCATGCGGTCGTTATCCGGATGACCAATGGTTGTCGCGCGTCAAGGTCATACCAGTACAATTGGACACTACGAGGCGAGCATGACGCCGGTGGTTTACGAAGAGTTCACCAAGGACGAGCTGCTACAGGTGGTGCGCAAGCTGCGCGAGTCGCCCGAGAAGCTCGCGCACGCCGTCGACACGGTCGCGCGGGCCGTGCGCAGTGGCGAGCCGTTGACCAAGAAGCAGAAGAAGCTCGCGTACAACCAAAAGCCGCCCAAGCCCTTTGACTACAGCCGCTTCCGCACCCGCCATATCGCGCTCAAGTTCTCGTATGCGGGCGAAAAGTACGCTGGCTTTGCGCGCCAAGACCACATGGAGGTAGTCCTTCTTGTCTGCCTCGTATCCTCAGCATCATCAACGTAGCACACGATCGAGCGCTACCTCATCGACGCGCTGTACCGTGCGCGGCTCATTGAAGACTTCAACAAGTGCGGCTACTCGCGATGTGGCCGCACCGACGCGGGCGTTAGGTAGTCTCGCTCCACGCCACATTCGTCGTTACCGCTGCGCGCCATAGCGCCCTTGGTCAAGTCGTCGGTCTCATCGTGCGGTCGAATGTCCCGACGGACGCCGTCCTCCTCGACGACAAGACGATCGACGACATCCTTCCGAACGAACCGTTCCGCATCCAGCTCCCGGACGGTACCATCAAGACGCTGACGGAGCTCGACTACCCAGTCTCGCTGAACTCGGCGCTGCCAGCGGTACCCTCGCGCGCCAACGTTGCGACGACCGCATCTCTGCCTAGGACATTCGCATCTACGGCTGGGCGCCGGCGCCGCGGGCCGAGTGGAGCGCACGCTTCGACTGCATCGGCCGCGTGTACAAGTACTTCTTCCATCGGCGCCGGATGGACTTGACGGTAAAAAATTGCTTGGTGCTATGCAGGAGGCGTAGCAGTACCATCACGCGACTGTAGCGCATGCGGGAAGCGGCGTCGCTTCTTCAAGGCGTCGACATGGACCACCGCAACTTTTGCCGCATGGACCCTAACGTCCTCGCGTTCAAACGGTCGATCTCGTCGTTCAAGATCCACGAAGCCGAGCCCGTGGACGCGAGTGGCGATGACTACTACCAGCTCTGCTACCTCGAGGTAGCCAAACGATCCATACGATCCATATATGGGGGCATTGTCTTGATCTTGGATATTCGATTGGATAGATCCACGGCAAGGCCTTCTTGTGGCATCAAGTCCGGTGCATGGCAGCGGTCTTGTTTCTCGTCGGCCGCGGGCTTGAAGCGCCGTCGATTGTCACAACGCTCCTCGATATTGACGCCACACCCCGCAAGCCCCAGGTAGAGGTATACTGTGCATGTGCATTGTACGTATATGTCTATAGTATGAAATGGCCTCGGAGCTCCCACTGGTCTTGCACGACTGCAAATACGACCTAATGCACATGACGTACGACAATCTTGACCACTTTAGATGACGTCCTCATTGTACGCACTAGCTTTACGCCCGGTGTGCTCAACCGTGTCTACTGCGATATTGAAGAGCAGTGGGAGGCTGCGAGCCTTCGCACGGCGATGCTCAAGAACGAGCTCGAGACGATCAAATCGCTTAGCGTTTCGCGGCCGCACGCGCTCGAGGAGGTCCAGAAGCGTCTCAAGCACCTGAGCCCGGAACAAGTGGAGGCCAAGGTGCCGGCTGCGTCGTCCGACGACCTCCTCCCGTTTGGCAGCGTCTGGCCGTCGCTGCCGCCGGCGGGCAAAGGGCTCAAGCACATTCCGCTGCTGCAGCGCAAGACGGGTCCGTCGGTCGAAGAAAAGATGGAAAAAACCATGCGGTACGTGGGGATTGAACTCGCCGGACGACGTGGACTATATGGATGCTGGTAGGAAACGCATGGCCAAGGAGCTCCAGGCCGAGGAAGACGCCGAAGTCGTTTAACGCGATTCCAGCGATTGGACCGATCGTTCTTTCTGGTGTAAACCTTAACACGAAACACTTCTGCATGCAAGCGCCGAGAGAGAGCAAATGGTGAGTCATCGGAAGTCTGTGCCGCCTCTCGTGGCGGCACGGTCGGAGACGCGGGAGAGTACAGTGTATGGTCTGGTGTATGGTATTATTAGTAGATTCTGGATGGACGCTTCGACATATGTTTAACGGAGAAACCGTGTCTATTTATTGTATTTGAGTATATCCAGCCCTAACCCTAGATCCCGTGTCCGAACGATAGATCCAGCAAGATCGAAAAAGGCTTCCTGGGGCCCGAGGGTTGTCCAGGACAAGACAACTCACTTTTCAATTTCCTCGATGGTGGCCATCTACCTATCCAGTATCTTTGCGCTTGCGGCTGTCGCGCTTGCGGCTCAAGAGGCACCAGCGGATGCCATGACCTTCAAGAGACCCGACGACTGCGACAAGGGCGGCCGCGGCGGTGGCGGCTGGAACTCAGGCGGTGGCGGCTGGAACTCGGGCGGCGGCTGGCAAATCAACGGCGGCGGCAAGTGGAATGGCGGCGGCAAGTGGAACGGCGGCGGCGGCTGGAACAACGGAGGCGGCTGGAACAACGGAGGCGGTGGCTGGGGCAAGAGAACTCCATGCCCGCAGCCTGGACCCAA
>NW_012156411.1:167479-185053 GCF_000151545.1 Saprolegnia parasitica CBS 223.65
GGTCCGAACCCCGGTCCCGCGCCAGGCCCCAACCCCGGCCCGCAGCCTGGTCCTGGTCCATACAGCCCCCAACCTGGTCCTGGTCCGCAGCCTGGCCCTCAACCGGGTCCGCAGCCGGGTCCTCAGCCTGGTCCTGGTCCGCAGCCTGGCCCTCAGCCTGGTCCGCAGCCTGGCCCTCAACCGGGTCCGCAGCCGGGTCCGCAGCCGGGTCCTCAGCCTGGTCCGCAGCCGGGTCCTCAGCCTGGCCCAGCCCCTGGTCCCGGACCAGCACCATACAACCCCAACGAATGGCAGCGCAATCTCCGTCAAAACTAGATCCGTGCTGTCCTATAACTGTTCTATATCAATTTTATGTCATACTCTACACAATGTCCGATTCCATAAACTGCAGCTTCTATTGAAAGCTCTGTTCGCCCTCATATTGGCTTGTAAAGACTGTGCTTTCCTAAATATGCCGAATGCAGGCGCTACGAAGGGGCACGTGGCCAATCAGCCGCAGCATCCAAAATATCTAGATCTCTCTGGCTGGCAGATCGATTATTATGGTTTGCTTATTCGAGGTGCAACCAGAACGCAGCGCCGGGCCCGTGGCTGGAAAAGACCAGCTCCGCCGACGTCTCTTGCGCCCACACGAGCGTCATGGGCGCAACGCGCATGCACTCGAGGCCGTTGATTGTGAGCTCGCCGCCATCGACCTATTATAATAAGGGGTCTGCATCAGCCACGATACAGAAGCACGTCGATTGCATTACCGAGAAGAGCCCGAGGAACCGAGCACCCATCGCGTAGAGGCTGTGCGTCGCTTTGGCGTTGGTCACGACCATGCTGCCGCCGTCGGCTTCGCGGAACATGACGTTGAAGTCGCGGACAGCGCCGCCGAGAAGCGAGCACGCAGGCGCCAGCGCGCCATCGAATTCGTAGAGTTTGTCGCCAACGCGAATGTCCATGTCCTCAAAGAGGCGGACGCCGTCGCCCGAGAGGACCGTGAACCACCGGCGGATCCCGTCGAAGTGCGAGAAAGGCCCGTCCTGCGTCACGTCAGCAATCGAGATACGGAGGGCCCAGTCATCGGCGCCTTGCGGCCACGCCACGAGCTGCCGCGTCTCGCCACCGCCGTTCTTCCACGGCGTCGGCGCGACGGCGTCGAAAGTCACGGTCTGCCACTCGGTCATCTTGGAAAGTGCGTGACGCTCGCAGCGTATCCGGATCCGAAACGCTTTTTTTCAAAATAGTGTGCAACGGGTAAGACTAATTGTGTATACTCGAAATATGCATAGAACGTACAACGCCGCGTGGGATGACTGACATGGTAAGCTGCTCAACTCTCGAGAGAGGTCGATACGTAGGTCGTACATAAAGGTATCGTGGAATTCGACAGCCTCGGAGATGGTATATGGATGGTTTATAGAGAGCTTGGTGACGTTGTGACAGCACCGGACCACAGTAATTTCTGTTTCAGCAAGGTCGGACTCATGAAATGGTGTGCAAAAGTGGCGACTGACTGACCGACCCTTCGCGATATGTGTCAAAGGTAGTGGTGCGGCGAGGCGACGAGACGGATGCACCAAGTTGCTCTACAAGCTTCGGGAGGATGCTTGCCGAACGCACCTCGTATGTTAAAAGTCACCTCGCGCCTGAGCCAATGCGAAAGGTTTTCCGAGCGGCCGTCGAGAAGCGCACGCAGAAGACCTCGCGGAGGGCCACAAGGAAACTCGACTACGCCGTGGCACAATGTGTTTCCAAGTCGTATACGTGCTTCCTCAAAACGTTTTGATGCACAGGTCGGCGCATGAAGACATGAGGCATCGTGCGCGGCTCAAGCCGTCTCTCGCGACGCCACGTCATCCGATGACGTGGCGCGCTGCTGGCATCGGAGATATCTCAACCGCGTCATCGAAGTAAACATCGAGAACGCTTGGATCCAAGACGGCAACGAGCGACGCCCCCTCGGAAACGACGCGCTCCTGGAGACGCGGAGCAATCTTCCATTGGACGAACGTACCGGTACATTGGTTGGCTCGAAGAAGACAACGATGGGTCGAACTAAAAACATTGAAGCTGTGTCCTACGGTGTTCGTAGCAAGCGCCCTACACGGTGCTGGATCTGTCCCACATGTAGCAGCGTCCCAGCCGTCCATTTCTTCTCCCAGCCTTGCACATCTCGATTCCGAGGCTGGTGCCATGTGGAAACGCTGACGGCCTTGCATCACATAGGACAAAGCCATCTCGTTGGTGGCACCCAGTCCTTTCAACTCAGATTCAAACTCTCACCTTGCAATCTGGTCGCTTCAACAATTTGACAAATGTGGGAGGACCTCACACATCGCCACGGTGATGATCCAGCCACATCGAATTGTCCTCGCTGTTACATTGCTCGTCGCCACATCCCGCCCACATCGTCAAGCCACCCGAGATCGTAGTACCACAATCGAGCGCATCCCTCCGTATAAGAAAGATGCTGTTGGAACCAAAACGAGCTGGGCTCTCGGATGTGATGCGCTGCGACATCACCCAGCTGCACGACAACAAGAGTCCGAGCTCGTGCCCACGAAGAGACGTAGAGGCTGGCGCTGTGAGTACACTCAGCTCGCAGTTGCGGCGGCCTGCTGATAGGAGGCATGTACTGTGCAGGTGACACTGCTGTGTTCAATTCGGACAAATCCGAAAACAAAGAAGTGCACTGTACATCGCGCTGGTTGTCCCATGTTGCCACCCATTACTTCCTCACGCAACCCACGACGCCGAGCTTCCGCCCGCCATTGCGGCGACGAGCCGATCCTCATTCGTCGCTCTCGTAAAGCCATCCATTCCTAGTACTATTCTAACTCGTGTCCATGAAAAGAGCGATAAATAATATTACATAACCAACGGCGACGCGACAACTTAGGATGCTACGTGGTGAAACTTGACAATAATCGCCGACACATTGTCGGTCGAGCCGAGGCGAAGGGCGTGCTGCAGCATGTCTTCGCACGTCTTTTGGACGCCTTGCAGCGAGAGGCGCGGGCGGACGTACGCGACGAGCTCGTCCGGCGTCATGACGTCAAAGAGGCCGTCACAACCGAGCACGACAAACTCGTCGGCGGGCGAGAGCGGGCGCTGGATGACGTGCGGCGCGCCGCCGACAAGGTCGCCGTTGAACTTGGCCTTGAACGTCCCGCGCGATGTCTTGAAGTCGTTGTCGCCAAACGCGCGGGAGACGCCGAGGACGCCAAAGATGCGTCCGTTCACGACCGTGCCCTTGGCCGCCACGATGCGCGCAATCTCCGACGCCTCGGTGGGCCGGTGCGAGAGGCAGAGGTCGAGTGCGTGCCCGTCGTTCGTGCACAGAATGGCCTGCGAGTCACCGAGCGACGCGACGGCAAGAACGTCGTCCTTGACCGTGAGGCAGATGGCGGTCGAGCCGTGCTCGACGTTGGCCTCGTAGATGGCATTGTCCGTGTAGAGCATGGCCTCTTCGAGCTGCGACGCGAGCGTCGGCTGCGGCCGCTGCGTCAAGTGGGTAAAGAACGTCGTGTGGAGGTTCTCGGCCAAGTACTCGGAGACTTTCGTGCCGCCGTGGCCGTCAAAGACGCCAAAGAACCCGACGGTGCTGTCGTGGATGGTCTCGGTTGCGGCAATGTGTCGGTCTTCGTTGACGGCGCGCTGGCCCTTCAGCGACGCGGCGCCATAGACAAGGTTCAAGCCCGCTTCAATCGTGTCGCGGGATGAGTCGAGCATGTCGCCGTGCATTAGCGATGGCGAGTGGAGCGCCGACGAGCTGCTTGTCGGCGTCGAGTGCAAGCTGTTGCTGGGCGTCGCGGCGTCGAGCACCATGCCTTGTTCGCCAAAGATGCTCATGACGTCCCGGTGCTTCTTGGGCACATGCGACGTCGGGCGCTTCACGCTAGCATGCGACGTCGGGATCACAGAGACATGCGGCGTGTGGTCGCGCACGCGAAGCGCGTTGTAAAACTGTTGCAGGTCCGGGTCGTCCGACACGGGCAGGTGGTTCGGGTTGCAGCTCAAGGGCGAGCGCGACGCGCGCCGTGGCCGCGTCGGCTCGTACACGTCGGGATGCGCCGAGCTGGACATGGTGGCCGAGTCGATGTTGGTCGTAGAGGTCGTAGAGGTGCTGGAAGGCGTGCAGCCCATGAAGATGGAGCGGGCGCGGAACGTCACGGTGGCACTCGTGGTCGAGGTTTCGAAAATTCCGAAATGAAGCGACGGGCAGGTCCGTCAACCGAACATTATAGCCAATCCCAGCGCAGCCCTAATCACTGTCCTAATTAGGACATCCCGCCGTGAGCAACCTTTGCAAATATTAGAACCCGCGCGGTTTTTCTGCCGATGTGATGCAATATATCTCACAAACGAACGCTTTCTTCTTGTACTAATACCTGGGACTGCTGCATGCCAGTGTACGACGACGACGTCCGAGTCAACCTTTGGAAACGGTTGAATAAAATGGGAGGATCGGTGCGTTGAGTTCGCTGGCTATTTCATTCCGCGAGTACCCACGATAAGAGAGATTGTTTGCAAGTTCAAGAAGGCCCGCGACCACCCGGCGACGCGTGCAGGTGCTGTAGCTAGATACCTCTGTAGCTCGTCGCGCGCGCGCAAAATGGTGGGAAGATCAAGCGTTGTTTCTGCGCGAGGTCAGAACAAGGCAGAACGAGGCAGTGCTTGCCATAGCATTACAAAACACAAAACGCGCTGGTACTGGAAGCTGCATACACTGCATTGTATGCACCAACCCTTGGACGACGACGACGTCATGTAGGAGCCTGGCCACCAGCCTCTACGCATGTAATACATGGTATGTAGTACACGGTACTACAATAAGGACGCGCGATCCAAAGCGCTGCTTCTACTGCGACGCTGCGACAAGGCGCAGGGCGCCACACAGTGTACGATGCTAGTCAAACAATACACTGTATGACTCCTCGAATGGCGCGACACCGAGCATTCTTATGGTGCTGCAAAGACACTTCAACGTCCGAAATGGCCTCAAACCAGGCCACCGCCGGTGCCGCTTTTCAACCAATCATATGCGGCCATGTCGCGACATGCGCCTGCGATTGGTGGAAAAGGCGCTGAATTTTGGCGCACCGCGACACGCAGCTATATATTTTCAGATTTTCAGATTTTCAGATCGATCAGATGAGCAGATGTGGATTGACCAGCAACAGAGACTGTCGAACGCGTTGGCTCGCTTTTGCTGAGCGACGACGACGACCACGCGAAGCTGCGATGTGTCCTATTTTCCATTCCTTGGTTGAAGTTGCCGCCGAGCTTCTCTATTTTAGATCACACGACGTCTGGTTCTTCCTCCAGATGGCAGCACGACTAGTCAACCGACGAGATTTTTTGGCCGGCAATCCTGCGCACTAATGCTTGAAGATGCGGTCGACGGATCGTGCGAGGTCCATATCACCGACGCAATGCACAACTTGTCTATGGTCTGAAATAGGATTACTGCCGGTTGGAGGCGCGCACAAATTTGAAACTCAACGCACGTCTGTCTCGCGTACCAGATTCCAACGCCTGGACCCGACGTCTTTATATCCCAGCCGCTTGAACCTCAACGTACAATGCCACAAGTGCACGCAACCGCAACCATCCGAGAGCGACGATGGTCATCGTCATGCGCGATGGACCACTCTCGTGACGACACCAGCTTCTTCTTCATCTTCCTGGGATCGGCTTATGTACTCGAAACAAAGCTATCCAATACTAGTAGACGCCGCATACTACCTGGTACTACTCGAGGTCCTGTGTTGGGTGCGTTGGCGATTCAGCGGTTCCGGTTGACATTTTGTTAGCTCAGGGTTTAGCTACTTAGCTTGTCCCCCGCACCATCCCGAATATCACGACTTCTATCGCTCCTCGCTTGACGCCCACGCCTTACGAGCGCATGAGGAAGGCCACCATATCTTTATCATTGCATGTAATCACTCCGTTCAACAACAAACAGGTTTAGCTGCAGGTTTCGAGACTAGAGGACCCCATACATTCGGCCAACATTGGGAATGCAACTGCTGACATCCGACCTCTCTGGCATGACTGCATACGTGCCGGCACCGATGGCGACCACGCAAACGAGAGACGAGATGGTCGTATTGTCTTCCTTTACTTTTTGGCCCGCTTGGTGGCGGGGGCCTTGGCACCCGCGCCGCCCTTGGCTTTGCGTCCACGCGCCGTGGGCGTCACGCGTTCGGGTTTTTCGGGAATCGAAGCCGCGAATTCGAGCGCAAACGCGTGGTTCCAGCCACCAAAGAGCTTCTTGATCGTCGGCAGCTTGGGGACTTTGGTCGGCGTCGCGTCCTTCTCGGATGTCTCGCCGCGCCCGAGCTGGCCGCGGTCGTTCTTGCCCCACGTAAAGACGTCGCCGGCCGCGTTCAAGGCCATCGAATGGTTCTCGCCTAATCTTTCCATCGTGAGCGACGGTTGATACATTGATACAAGATTGGCAGACCGCACACCAGGCTCGTCCACGCCTGCCCCGCGAGCGACGGAATCTCGGTTGGCTGCGACAGAATGCGCAGCTTTTCATTCTCACTGTTGTCGTCCATGCTGTCGGTACCCAGCTGCCCGAATTCGTTGTTGCCCATGCCAAGCACGCGCTGGTCGGCGGTCACGAGCAGCGTGTGGTTGCCGCCGCACGCGACAAGCTTGATCGTCGTTGCCAGCAGCGCCTACTCGAGGAGCATCAATATATGCTGTCCGAGCGCGCTACAGCAGGTGACCTACCTCGACGGCAAACGGGCGTGGCACGCGAAACTGCTGGCGAAAGAAGCGCGACTGGCCCGGCGGCGGCGGCGGCTTGGCGTGGCCCAGCTGCCCGTACTCGCCATAGCCCCACGTCCAGAGGCCCGGTGTGCTAGATATTGCATTTCTATCGTGCGGCGACTTGAGAATGCAACGTACTTTTTCAAAACGATTGCGCCGTGCGCGTTGCCAAGCGAGAGCTGCGCAATGTCACGGCCCAAGTTGAACGACGTCGGGATCTCGGGTGTCCATGGTTGCTTCTGTACAACAATGGATAAGGCATTTGGTGGCAGGTAGTACATGCAAGTACACTACCTCGGTCGTCGCGGGTCCCTTGGGGTTGAGGTACTGCGGGACCCACTGGTTCTTGGCCGAGCCGTCCGCAAGCTGGCCATTGGCGTTGCCACCCATCGACATGAAGACGCCGGGCAGTTCACGATGAAAGTAGTCGTCTTCTTTTGCGACGCCCGACGTCATGACGACAAAGTCCGTGCCGCAGCGTGCTAGCACAGGCGGTTCAAACGACGCGAGCAGCGATACTAGTATGTGCGTACCCAAGACGGCCGGGATCTCCTTCTCGCGAAGCGCCGAGATCTTCTTGGGGATCTTCTTGCTCTTGCTTTCTTGGTGGCCGAGCTGCCCGAGCTCGCCGTTGCCCCACGAGTACACGTGGCCGTGCTTGGTGACGATGAGCGCAAAGTCCTTGCCGCAGTGGACGCTCTCGAGGCTAGTGTCGAAATGAGTGGTCGTCGTGCGTTGGGCATATTGTCTCACCGGCCTTCGACCGCGGGACGCTTCTCGTCTTCGAGCACTTCAATCTACCGAGGCCATCCCGCTTCGTGGCGAAGGATGCGATGATGCAGCATGTACATACCTTGCGGAACGCGACGAGCTTTTCGTGCACGACGTCGTTGTGGCCGAGCTGGCCGCTGACGCCCGTGCCCACCGAGTATGCGTCGCCTTCGTTCGCGAGCACAACGGTAAAGTTTTCGCCGCACGCGACGTCGCGCACCGAGAGGCCGGCGAGGCCGGGGACCAGCGTCGGCGTCGCCTGCAGGAGCAGGTCGGCGTCGCCAAGGCCAAGCTGCCCGTCTTCGTTGTCGCCCCATGCAAAGATGCGCGAGAGCGGCTTGCCCTTGGGCGCGGGGATGTGGCCGGCGCAGAACTTGCAGAACCAGTCGCCGTCCGGGACAGCAAACTTCTTGTTGAAGTTGTTGCGCGGCTTTTCCTGGCAGCAGACGCAGCCATGGTGGCAAAAGGTGTGGAAGGGCGCGTCGCAGCCATCGCAGAGCACGAGGAACTCTTCGTCGTCGGTCTTGCCGCAGACGCGGCAGGGCGCGTCCTCGTCCATGCTGCTGCGGCTACCTCCTGCTTGCTGCCGCCCAATACAAACTGGGGCCGAAACGGACCCGGCTTTACGACCGGATACCATCCGGATGACACCGGCGCGACCTGGCCACGCGATGCGATAAGGATGTAGTACGCAGTCGTAGAGTCGTGCAAGCAATGACGGTGCTGCGTGCTATATAGATCGTTAGTACCATGTATCCTCTAGGCAAATGGTCTTCTTGCATTCCCTACGCATCTCGCTGTCAATGGAATGACCGCTGTACCACTGGACCTCATTCCACGCCAGGACGCAGTACTCCGTAGTGTTCAAGTCACTGTTGTACGAGTGTTGATAGAGTCTCAATTGGGACGGAAAGCGCAAGGCTGCTCGCAATCAGGCCTAGCGCTTGTGGCGAGGAGCGTGGGATGAAGACCAGGTAGAGAAGAAGGCTCGGGATCTCTCTCAGACTCTCGAACGAGCGCAAATCGCACATCTGGCATATACCTCAACCTACTAGAATGTCGCCATCACAAGCCTCCGCTCAATAAATGATCTGTCTCGAAATGCGCGCGGAAAACCGACTTGGGGCGCGTACTCGCAGCTCCGGCTGCCACGTATGCCAGGTTAGCATCCGGATATGAAGCATACAAACCGAGAGATCTGCGGCGCGTGCATCCGGACACCTCGACGGTGACCACCGGATCTTGACCCGCTTGGGTCTTTGTAGTTGACGGCATTTGGAGGATGTTGAGCGAGCTCTCCGGGATCATTGCAATATGGGTCCTTCTGCTCGCCAACGGGACGACATTGATCGGCTTGTGGCTTCTGTTGTGTGAATCCGCTCGCGCACAAGGCGCTTGTTCGATCGAATGATCCTTTTGTGGTAACTTGTACTTGCTCTAGTTTTGGATTGGTTGGTCAACCTTCCTGCACGTTTCTTGTCTGCAAGAGTGTGCCATCGGTAAGGCTTCTTTGCGTCTCACGTCATAGGCTGCAAGGCTAATCCGTCCTTGAGCCCGCCATGCTACACGACTTTGCACTCAAGCCGGCAACGAGGCTTCTTCTCTTCTGAGAGGCGGCTCGCCTCGCAGTCTCTCACAGTGAGAGACGTACTACCACCAAGCCAAGTCGCACCCGGGAGACGTTCCTCCGCAGGTTCTTCAATCTAATAGTCTCGACACCGCACTGATCTGCGACTGGGTCATTGGAGCTAGTACGCTTCATAGACTACTTGGCGTACTTCATCTAATGTCCTCATGTCCGTTGAGTTCCTGGCGCTAACCAACGATGGCAGTCGAAGATCTGGCAATTCTAGAAGATTCAGGCCAGAATATTGGGTCCCTAGTGTGGGGACCCCTCCATTTCACGTCAAACCGAGTGTACGGCATTTTTAGATCTATGGGTCCTTGGCTGGCACTTCGCACAACACAAGCATCATGTACAATATAGCTTTATTGACAATATAGATTGTGGTCCAAGGACTCGCGTCCTTCTTCATCCAGATCGATCAAAGCACGCTTGACCGTCCTGTCGTTTTTATGGTACCCCTCTTTCCCTTGATGGTACCCCGTCCTACCTCCCGCTGAAGTACGGTCGCGGTTCCACCCAATCCGTGGTCATCATTTGATTCGTGTGAAGCCAAGGACGACGATAAGGATGATGCTGCCTGCTGCTGCGCGTCGCGCCGCCCCGCGCCTCATGGGCCTCAAGCACGGACTGCCGACGATGCACCTGCTGCCCGCGATGCACTTTCACAGCTCGACGCCGATGCGGAAGCGCGACTTTTACGAGGTCCTCGGCGTCGCGTCGGGCGCGTCCAAGAACGAGATCAAGAAAAAGTACTACGAGCTCGCCAAGAAGTTCCACCCGGATACGAACAAGGACGACCCAAACGCGGCCAAGAAGTTCGCCGAGGCCACCGAGGCCTGGGAGGTCCTCGGCGACGACGACAAGCGCCAAAAGTACGATACGTTTGGCCACGCGGGCGTTGACCCGAACGCCGGTGGCGGCGACGGCTTCCATGGCGGCGGCTTTGAAGACATCTTTGCGTCCATGTTTGGCCACCAGGCAGGCGGTCGCCGCAGCGGTCGTCCGCAGCCGCAACGCGGCGCCGACGTCCAAGTCAACTGCCACGTCTCGTTCATGGAGGCGGTCAATGGTACCACGCGCGATCTCAACCTCAACACAGACGTGACCTGCGAACCGTGCGACGGCAGCGGCGCCAAGCCCGGTACGAGCAAGCGCAAGTGCAAGAGCTGCGGCGGCTCGGGTGTCGAGATCCTCCAGCAAGGCTTCTTTGCCGTCGAGCAGCCCTGCCGTCGGTGCCGAGGCGAAGGTACAATTGCCACCGTTTACGACCGACTTGTCTCACAGCGTTGTTAAAGGCTTTATCATCGAGACCCCGTGCACGAGCTGCCGCGGCCGTGGCAAGGTCAAGAAGGCGCGCACGGTCGAAGTCAAGATCCCAGAGGGCGTCGACAATGGCATGAACCTGCGCCTCGCGCACCAGGGCGAAGCCGGCAGCAAGGGTCCGCATATTCCTGCGACGATGGAACCTCACACGCGCGCGTAGGCGGTCCGTCGGGCCATCTCTACGTCTCGATCTCGGTGGCGAGCGACCCGTTCTTCAAGCGCAACAAGACCGACGTGCACTGCGAGGTGCCCATCTCGGTCGCCCAGGCCATCCTCGGCGGCTCAATCGTCGTGCCCACGTTGACGGGCCAGGTCGAAATGACGGTACGCTCGATGCATGGGCGTGGCCTCATTTTACACATGCGCAGATCCCCAAGGGGACGCAGTCGGGCACGACGCTCAAGATGCGCGGCAAGGGCATCAAGGAGCTCAACTCGTCGCGCCGCGGGTCGCAGCTCGTGACGATGAACGTGCACATCCCCGACACCCTCTCTGCGCGCCAGAAGGAGCTCATGGAAGAGTTTGCCAAGGAAGAGCAGCTGCGTAGCGAAGCCGGCGAGTCGTCGTGCAAGACGCACACGTTTGCCGAGACGGTGCAAAAGACAGTCGATCGCATCAAGGCGTTCCTCAAGCCCAAGGACGACGACGAGAAGGCGTGAGGCGGCGGCTGCAGCAGATCATCATCGTATACTGTATGCATGTTAACATAGACCGATTACAAGAGAAAGATGTCGTCTTTCGGGCGCTCAAAGATGCGCGTCTTCTTGCCCGGCATGTCGAGGAGCTCGTGGATCTTGGCCGTGCACTGCTTGAAGTCTTCGCTCTTCTCCCATGCCTCGTAATCACGACGGCTTCGCCACTACATACATGGACGACGTGGCCTCAGCGCAATGGCATGACGACGCCTTCGCAGCGTACCTCGGACATGACGATGTACTTGTGGTGGTCGTCCGTGTCGCTCATGGTCTCGACCGAAATGAGCCCGGGCTGCCGACGCACCGTCGCCTTGACCTACGCGCTTGCATGAGGCCTCGCTGTCGCTGCCTTCGCCGAGGGCGTACGCGCTCCATCATGCGGTGGACCGTCGGCTCGAAGCCGCGGCTCATGATGCGCTCCGTGAGCACGCGGACGGGACCTGAGGCGACCATGCTACGTGGGGCTGCTGAGGCAAAAGCTGTTCTGGCGACCGCCGGTATCTTCCACGGAATTATCCGGATGGATCAGTTGATTGCCGAAACCCGCCTCTCTACATCCGCAGGCCACGGCAGCGCAAGCGGGTCCGACGTCAGCCTGGCTGCCTGATAAACGCATGGAGTACGCTTCTCCGACGAGTGTCGCATCCATTCTGCTGGCGCGCCTCGTTGGGGCTCCAGGGAGCAGGCGCGATGGCCTTCGTCGGCAATAAAATGGTCTAGTTGAAGTTGGTGCGATTGCGCAATCCTCTTGGAAGGGCCGGCTCCTGCTGCGTGCCACGACACACTGCGGGTTGTCGGTTGATGGTTTTGAGAGGAAGAACGAGTAGAAGTAGTAGGTAGGTATAAACACGGAGAGGTGTGAGCCCTGCAGAGCCATGCGCGAGGCGGTAGCATGTAGTGCTCGCTTGGAAGACGCTTGGAGACTGCATGGTAGAACTAGGCTAGCTCTAGTACGATGGCGGGCAGTGAAGCGCCTAGAAGCTGTGTCGATCTTCTCACCGCCAAGGCTTCTGCGCGTGAGTGAACACTGGCGCGCCGTGCGTTCTGTCAACAACGGCAGTGGCAAAGTCCGTCAAAGCAAGGATGATTGTAGCTGGTGATTGTAGTTGGAGTGCAGCCTTGCTCAATTCGATTGTATCTGGTTGCCGCTGGGATGCAAAGTTCTGGTCGCTTGCCAGTCTCAGAACCCAACGCACACAAACGTCTCTTGGATTCGACAAACCGTTCGCCGACAATAGAGGGTCGTCACCTTGCCATTTCTCGCTGCCAATGGATATGGCACGTGGTCACGGTCGATGCCCATGTCAACCAAGGACCCTCGCTCACAGCACCACCCTTGCTCTTTATTAAAAGCGCTCTCGTGCTGCCACGTACTTGCGCAAGAGTGATGGTGTCTCATAGGCTGATCCGAAGCTATGCCTGCCGCGCACCATACCATGAACAGCTCGGGACTCGTACGCTGCGGTTTCTACCGTTCATTTGCCTCGAAAGTTGTGCGATACCGATGCACATGTACTAGTATACGTCGCGTGGACGGCCACATCACTGCGGGTCCAGATTCACGTTCCAGATTTCAGATTCCAGATTCCGAGGTTGTGCGACCGTGGTTGTACCAGGTGCGCTTAAAAGAGAGCGCATCTAAAGCCAGTGGCTTCAACGTCGGGACGTGCACAGCTGAGGCCCAACGCGACACGCGGCTGCCATCCATCAGAAAGCGAGGGCCGGAACGCATTTGGCCGGAACGTGTCAATGAACTTACGAGCCAACTCTGGGCAGGATCCGTGCACCTCCACCCATGCTACGTAGCTCTTGCATGCATCATCACATTCGTGAAGGTCGAGGCGGCTGCTAATAGTGCGGTCGACGCGACCAGTTGCAACGCCGACAAGAGCACGTGTAATACATAAGTTAGAGCTGCTACGACGACTACCGGCTGCGCATGCTCGGGAGGATGCGGATCGGCGCCGACGCGACCGGGTCGTGCTGTATCCGCGACGCGTCCGCGATCGCAAGCGTCAGTGCGGTGACCCACGCCTTGCAGGCCGTCGCGGATGGGCAGCGGAAGTGGACGCTTGCGCCATGTTCCGACGTCAGCTGAAGCGCGCGGCCGCCTGGCATGCGACAGACGACCGTGGCCGGCGTGAGCACAAAGTGCCGAGTGCGCGCGGCTGCGATGGGTTCGAAGCAGGGTGTCACAGGCACCCACGCGACGCGGCCGCCTTCCAGAACAACGCGCACTTCGGTCGCCGATGCCCACCAGGCCGTGGCGGGCAGGACGAGGATCCCCGTCTTCGCGGCCACGGGTGCGGCCATGGATGGAACCAGCTGCACCTCCTAGCGCGTCGATATGAGTGCCCGATGGCACGTTTGGCGATTGAATCGTACCCGTGGTTCACTGCGCGGGCACAGCATGCTCGGGTAGATGGCCGCGTGGAGTGTCATTTTGGTGGTTGGCTTGGAGGCCGGCAGCCCAGCATGGTCGTCGAGCGCGCTGAGGTTGTACAGACAGCCCGTCTTGCGCGAGAGGCGGAGCGGGCGCAGCACGGGCGATGGCAGCGGAGACCGCGTGAGGAGGAGCCGCTCCTTGAGCTCGCCGCGCGCCTCGAGGTAGCTGTCGCGTGTCGGCGTGAGCGCGACAAAGTGGCCCCACTCGCCGTGCCCGCTGTAGCTCATCTTGATTCGCAAACGAAATCTGCCGTCTCAAGCCCTCCACGTCGCGACGTGACCAACGCTCGGCGGAGGCCAGTCGCGAGATGCGGCGCGTCGGCGATTGGCTCCGATTCAAAGCTTGAAGCGGCCAACTTCAAGTTGGGTCGACCATACAAATTCAGAGATAAATTCACCGCCGAAACCTCAAGCCGCGCCACGTGTGTCGAAAAACGGGGCCACCCTCTCGTTTGTGAGGGCCTGGTCCTTGTTTTTTGACGGTCGAAAGCAGCTTCAAGTGATAGTATGGGCCAGGGGGGTACCCTTAAAAGTCTCAGTGGATGCGTGCAGTGTAGCAACCATGCTGCCGACGGCGTCTCGCAGCGACACAACCTGCGATTGTAGCAACCATCGGTCCTGCAACCTTGGCGTGAAATGCGCCGCCACGACCGCCATTGCGATGCGGACGACAACGGCCTGTCTAAAGGATGCGCCCCAAAAAGGATGTGCTTGCGGGAATTGAAGTGGTGGCCTTCGTGTAGCAGGTCGTGTAGCTCGCTTGCCAAGACAACGAACGCGCACCTGCCAAGGGCACCTGCTAGGGGCACGTAGGGCTGCGCACGCCACTGCATTTTAGCTACTCGCACGTTTCGAAGATCGTTGAGTGTATCGAACAACGGTCGGAGATGACAAGCTACTCGTTCGACGACGTTGAAATGGAGGGTGCAATCTGGCAGAACACCCCGCCTGCTCGATATTTTTAGCTACTTCTTGCATGGCTGGTCTCGCAACGTCGCCGCGCTCGGCGCTTTTTCTGGCGGTGACCATCTTGGCCAGACGAGGAGAGCACTCATCCGCAGGATATAGACGCATCGAACCGGCTACGCCAATGTGTTGGCGTCGTACAAAGCCCACGTGCTCGGCCAGAGTCTGAGCTGGCCGCAGCTCGAGCAACTCACTGTTCTCGTCCACGACACCGCGTCGCAGCTGCCGGTCGAGGCCAAACTCGACCAGTGGATTCAAGACCAAGAAGGTGCATATATCGGACGCTCATTGCAGCATGCATACAGGACTTTTTATGTAGAGGCGATGGAGGATCGGCTGGAGCAAGACGACCGCTTTGTACCACCCCCGTCGTTTGAAGAGGTCCAGCTCATGAAGCAGTGGCTCGCAATCCCGCGGCTCAACTATGACCAAGTCCGGTCGGTCGCGACGGCATTGCGGCAGCCTGCAATTGAAGCGTATGCGACGGCAAGCGTCTTTCTACAGTTTCCACAGGATGCCTACGGCAGACTCAATGGTCTCGCTTGGGTGAACGTGGTCCGTGCGAGCTCGCTGGCGCTCCGTGCCCACGCCCTTCTCTCGTGCGACATGCATGTTTCAAAGTATCAACAAACAAACGTTGGCAGTAGCGCCTACGACACGTCGCACAAAGGGGTGTTGTTAGAAAACAATATTGTCGATCTCGTCACGGACTGGGCCGCCAGCGTGCCGTGGCGCACGCCTCTCGAGGTACTAGTAGCCATGGAATTCTCGTGCTTATACGGGAAAATAGGAGACTTTTCGGTCGTACTTCGTGCTGATCGTCGCGCGACGGCTCTGGCTCGCGTTGGCGCCGCACCTTACGGGTTTGTTTGCATCCCATACATTGGCGTTTGATTTCCATATATTGATTGCCGTGTGTCCTCACGGAAATTTAGGAAAAATCGTGATTGAGCGGGCGCGGCAACATCCCTACTGCCACGCACTGGTCGACTTGCAGAATAGCGAGTACCACAGCTCGAACGAGTATGGTGCCAACCCACTGACCCTCGAGGCCGCGACCAAGCTGCACCGTCAGTACCTTCAGTTGGACACGGACAAGAACGGGCTGCTCTCCAAATCCGAATTTCTCAACTATGGTTCTTATTGAGTTCTGATTTGTTTGCATCACGAATTGAAGTAGGCCGAAAAAAGGCGTTTGTGAGCAACGACGCGTCACGCCCGACCCACGAGCTCACGCGCCAGTTTGTCGACCGCGTCTTCGAGGTCGTCCGCACGTACGACGGCGAGCTGGTGCGTGTTGTTTGAAAGAAACTCTGTCGGCGTCCAAATAATGTCATGTCTAGGACTATAAATCATTTCTGGACCTCAACTTGCGCATCCAAGACAATGCGTCCAAAGGCGCACTGCAGGTAGAATGGACAACGCCATGTATCGACGGGGCAATGGGAGCGTAGATGTACTGGCGCATCCTCGATGTGCACGATCATGGCTACGTTGACGGCTCTCTCGTCGAGTATTTTCTCCAAGGCATCGCGACCAAGGTGGTGGCTGCTACGGGTTCGGCCCTCGACTCACGCGTGCTTCGGGTATTGTTTGACTTTGATGGATTTACAAATGGTTTAGTCTGACATGTAGAGCGAGCTCTTTGACATGATCCAACCCAAGAATCCGATGCACATCACACTCGACGACATTCAATCGAGTCCATACGGCCACACCTTTGTGCGGTAAGACCGGGTCGCAGTCCGTAGTTGTTGATGGCACGTTTCATAGAGTCTTGACCGACTACGAAGGGTACTTGAGTTACGAACGCCACGCCAAATGAGCAAGACATCGCAACTGATGTTCATGTCACCAAGGCGTTCAAAACTCTCTACTAGAGAGTTGAGGGTAGAGAGTCTCTACCCTCATTTTGTCGTTTTACCGACGGCTTTGAGGTGACAGAGACCACCGCCGACGAAGACAAGTCCAGTCAGCATCGCCAGCGTCCCAAACGATTGGAGGGAGTCACCCCGTTGAAGCTGCGTCGCGTGGTCGCCGTAGTAAAGAGCGTGATGAGAGCCCACAAGTGCGGGATCGTTCAGCGGTACCATCGCCCATGCGAGCATCGGATCGCCCTTTGCACCGCAACGAGGCACGGACTCGAGCAGCCATACACCCGAAACCACCGCGTTTTCGGCAATCGCAGTCTCGACCGTCCGATGCCAAGCGGTGGTGGCCGTCCCGTCGTGTTCATATGTCGTGTTGGTCGTCGCGAAGTCACAGTTGCAACGCAGGAGGTCCAAGTGACCAGCGTCAGTCAGGAGGACGCGGTGACCGCTTGCTGTGACAATGACCAGTTCGTGGGCGCCGTGCAGGGTCAAGTTGGCGTCCATTTCGATGCTCTTGGTGATATGGCCCGAGAAGTGCACGTACATTAGTGCACCTGGCGTCTCGGGCTGAAGCGGCAACGACGCGATCGATGGAATCGTCTGCAGCGCGTCGCACTCGCGAACCAATTGCGCGCGTTGGGAGCAGAGCGTGTGGCCATTGTAGGCAATCTGTACGCCGAGGTAGATGAACGTCAGGGGCGCAGCCACGTGGAGTGCGCTCAAGGCGTCTGGGACCATGTCAACGTAGTAAAATGAAGAGTGAATTTTGTCAGCGTTGATGAACCGCATGCCGTGGTATCGAGACCACCGGCATTTCGCATCGGGACGCAACCACATCCACCAGATAGTAGAAGAAAAACGATGTCGACAACTCATACCTGAGGGCAACTTTGCCGACCTCGCCTTCGCCGACCCGTTGCTCCCTCGGATCCGGCGCCTGCTTACGTCGAAGGCAGTGCCCGACCGGTTCAAGTTCATGCTCAAGTACTGGTTCGACATTCGCGTGGGGCCGAGCACGCTACCGGCGCCGTCGCCGCTGGTCCACGAACAACCGCTTTGGTCCAACCAGTTTCTCCCAGTAGATAGCTGTAGTTACATAGAAAAG
>NW_012156411.1:185153-194603 GCF_000151545.1 Saprolegnia parasitica CBS 223.65
CGCTCCTGCCTCCGCCTGCCTAAATCAAGTCCCTCAACCGAGTACACACAACGAAGAAAGTCCGACAATTTTATTTAGCATAGTTTTATCTATTGTAATAGAGGACCCAATTCAACAACAACTCATACCTGAGGGTCGATGCGTCTCAGGAGCCAATCAGATATGCCGTTCCGTCGTTTGTAAAATCCGGCACCTTGGACTTACATGTTAGTACGTGTGATGTTCTGACATTAGTGCCAGGGAGTCAGTAAGGCTTGTTGTTTGTAGTATTTGTTAAGAATGAGCAATGAAGAAAGAGCGAGCCGAAAAATGACCGAAAAATTAGCGTAATTTCGATTTCGGCCGAAAAAATGAGCGAAGATTTCCAAGGTGAAATGGCAGAGTAATGAGCGGAGTGGTGGTCTGGCGGCTGGGGCAGGACAATGAGTGGAGGGAAAATGAATACCGTAGCACCAGTAGATTCTGATTTCGATTCTTCATGGACTGGAATCCTGGCTAGCATATTCCCTTCCATCCTTCTATAATATCCTTCTAAATTGCCCGCGATGGCATTCTGCAATTACCATGGCTGGTCGCATCAAGAAAACAAAGCTGAAGAAGGCCCACAACTCTCTTTACAAGGTATCCAAGCGCAATGCCGGGCCACTCAACGGCCACGGCGCCTCTGCCCTCCGACTCGCTCTCTCCCGTACTACCTCGGCGACCTCGACCGTGCCACCGACAACCGCGGCAGTTCCGACTCGAGTGGCCTCAACGGCTGCTCCGGCAACCTCCACGGCGGGTCCGGTACCCTCGGCGACTGCTTCGATGACCTCGATTCCAACTGCAGCGATTGATGTCATTGAGATAGACTCGAGCGACGATGATGAGGTACACGGAGCCCTTTGCAACATCGATGGAGTACTATTGTTTCTTCCATAGAATTCGACGACCGAGGGCGCGACGAATAGCAGTGTCCCTGCGCCGGCCAACGCTCTCGTCCAAGACGATAACGACATTGTGGGTATCCATGTTACACATATCGTGGTTGATACTCTGTTCTAGCCGAGTGGGTCGCGGCTGGAATACCTTGCTTCGTCACTGTACCGCGAGTCGCGGGCCATTCGAGCCCACGGCGCCGCGAGCGACGGCATGTCGGCGTCTGCTATGGCTGTTTTTTGGACCATGTCGCTCAGTTCACAGAAGACGCGGCCGATGCTTTCAGCCTCATGCTCTCGCAGCACACAGCCGCGTCGGAAGGCGCCGTCTCAGCGTGCTGCAACGCAATGCCCTCGGCCACGAAGCGATGCGCGATGCGTCGAGACTCATGCCCCTACCGAAAGACGGGCAAGCACGTCGATAGCGCCACGTCGCCGCCTCCAAGTGCTGCACCAAAGGACCGCGAAGCAAGGGCCTGTGAGAGGAGCCGGCACACGTGCCGCCATCACAATCCAGCGTACGGCCGCTTCGTTCGCGAGCTGCACGGCGATTCGGGCGGTAGCCCACGTGCACGCGGGGCATACGTCGAGGTCGACCACGGGAGGAGCAGGAAGGAAGCGATCGCTCGTCTCCATGCCCACGACGAGAACCAGTTCAAAACGAGACACTCCTCGGGCCTTACGAACCAGCGCGTCACGGTCTTCGAATGCATCACGCATGCGAACTGCGGACGACGGGGTCGCGTGGTGGCGACCGAGTCTGCTACTCGGTTTGCCGTCGAGTTTACGGGCACACACAGTACCGAGTTCTCGATGCTCGTCCGTCAAGGCATCAACCCATCGATCCGCGACGAAGTCGACTTGCTGCTCGTCGGTGGCATGGGTCCCAAGGCCATTGTCTCCTTTCTCAAGAACAAATATGCGACCGACGCTCTGATGCTATCGCGCGTGCCCAAGGAGGGGGCAATCAAGGCCCGGGGAGTCTACGTCCGACGGACAGCTACACATGGACGGTGACAACGACACCACCATTACCCAACGCGAAGCGCAAGCCGTCGCCGAGCGTATCGCCTGGATTGTCACGTTGCCGGCCCGTAGTGCATCTCCGAAGTTGTATCACCTCGTAATCCTTCATGACAGTCATCCGCACCATTTTTCTGTATGGTGAAAGCAGCAGGGCGTCCGTCATTTGTGTGCACGTTCTGCCAACCACACTCACTTGTCCTCGATTGTGGGTCCCGCTATCATAGCTAACCCATACTATCTACTAGTACTACGATATTGCCCTCCGCTCATTCTTCCCTCTGCTCATTATTCTACCCCTGCCGCAAGGCCTCTCCGCTCATTATTTAGAGCACCCCCACACATCAAGATCGAGCACCTAGTGCTATCTACTAATAGTGCGAGGGAGTCGATACAACTTGTTGATTGTCGTACTTGTGTAGGCGACAACATGTATGCGTTCCGTGTGAAAGCTTGCTAATGATGATTCCGGCGGGTTGATTTCCGCCGCCTTCGCTCCTGCAGCCTGTACACGGCAGCTAGACAGGTCGCGTCTCAAGTGGTCGTACACAAAAGCAAGGGAGATACATTGATTTCCCTTGACAACACAAATCAACGTGCTGGACACAGCCCACGCAAGCTGCCGCAAGCGGTTCTTATTGCACCCCGTTCTATAGACAAAGTGTAAGAATACAATCTTGAAGTATGTACATGCTTCGAATGGTGTTTTCGTACATTATGGACTACTGTTTGGACCCCACGTGCTGCGACCAAAAGAGATACCCGCCGCCCATGACCATGGCCAGGCCCACGACGGTAAACATCGCACCGACAGCGCCGAGGGCATCGGCCGACCGTTCTTGGCGTTGCACGAGGCCCTCGTGGCCGCCGTAGACGACAAAGCTCGGGCGGCCTTGCAGATGGCGGTGCCCCGGCGGCGCCAGCGTCCACGCCAGCGTCGGCGCACCGGTTTCGCCGTACACGAGCGCACTCTCGACGATACCAATGCCCGACACCACGTCATTGTTGGGAATCGTGCGCTCGGCGGTGCGGTACCCAAGCGTCTTGCGGCGCGGCTCGTCCCCGCCGAGCACCGAGATGTTGGTGTCCTTGGCCGGCGCGAAGGCGTCTTCGCCCTTGCGGTAGAGCATGCTAAAGTACGACGGGTGGCTGAGCACGACGCGGCGGCCATCGTGCGCGTCGACAGCCACGTTGCCGCCGACCTCGGACGATGCGACTTGGTGCTCGGTCTGCAAGACGAGGCCGTCGCGGCCGACCTCTTCGGTCACTTGGTACGTCACCGACCGAATGCGGATGGCGTCGGCAGCACCGGCTTCGACACGCCGGGCGAGGGCGCTCTTGTAGAGCGGCTGGTTGACGCGGGCGAGGCGGCCCGTGAACTGCACGTACGCCGTCGTACCTGGCGTTGCTGGCACAGGCGGCAGCGAGTCAAACGGAAGGCTCGCGCGCACGACGTCGACGCCACCGAGGGCGTCGTCGCGGAGCGCATAAAAGACGCGGCCAAAGAGGACCGAGACGCCGCCGCCAAGGACGAGCCCCACGCTTGCGCTCATGGACTGTGGGCGACGAGGACGGACTTTCTCAAATGAGCCAATCAGCGATCCGCCAAAAAATCGAAGCAACCAATGAGAATGCAGCATGTACCGACCAACGTTCACGACATTGCACGTTCAACGACTCTAAACACGGGCGAGCATGACCGAGGCCGCATCGTTGGTGGGGCAAAAGCGAAGGCTTGGCGGGTAGGACGCTCCGTGTGTTTATCAAGGGTCGCATTCGGTCACTTGACGGCGACGCAGTCGAGTTGGGAAGGCATACTGGCTTGGAACACCTCCGATTGCGTTGTGCACGGCGCATTGAGTGGCAGTAGCTGATGGGCTTTCCCACAACCTTTCTCGACGCTGGACACAGGCCTATGGACGATGCGACGCGTACAAGCGTGGAGCCTCGATGAACAGAGCGTTGACGAACGAGGTTGTCGTCGCACCAATGTACCGTACCTAGCATAGTTATCGCGTGCGTCGACTGTCTGTTCCGTGTCCTTAGAGCCAACAAAGTCCTTGGCCGCGGCGTGGCGACAACCGACATGCTTGGGACTGCGTACTACGGAGTCCGTAGCATTTGGGGTCGGCTCAGGCTTGAGATTTCGAGCCGGCTCGAAGCCGAGCCGAGCCGAGCCACGGTGACCCCTAGTGACGCCCCACACATGCAACAGGTGAAATGCGTTCCCAAGTTCGTCTTTCTCGAGGACTTATTGATGTGTGGTGCATCAAGCGCTCGCTGCCGCACTGCTGTGCTTAATGATGTGCCACGTCATATTACACGGGTTCTTTTTCACGCGTGAAAAATGCATCGCGTTTCCCACGCGTGCGACTATCCGGATACCGCCACAGGTCGCCAGTTTGCACTTGCAGGGAGATGCTGCTGCGCCCGGTCTTGCGGCTGCTAGCGCTCGCTGGCGCCGCTGGCGCTGCCGACGTCTTTGCGTATCGCACGTACGCCGAGATGGTCGCGACGATGAAGACGCTCAATGCGACGTCGCCGGGCCTTGTGGACCTCTTTGTGGCGCAGGACCGGTATGGCCTGCCGTACCCGCCCGAGCTGCAATGCGAGGAAGAGAACGCGCCGGCGCCGTGCAAGCAGTACGTGCTGCGCATTACGAACGAGTCGACGCTGCAGAAGGACCGGCCGCAGGTCTTCTTTAGCGGCGCGCTGCACGGCGACGAGCGTGTCGGGCCACAGGCAACGATCGAGCTCGCGCTGCTTCTGGCGTCGTACGCTCACGCGTACGCCACCGCGCCATCCGACGACGCCAGCGTGCTTTCGACGCAGGAGTGGATCTGGCGGTACGTCCTCATCTGCGCCACCACTGCACGCACTCACTGCGCGCGTAGCCTCGTCAACACGCGCGCGATCTACCTCATGCCCATGACCAACGCGTTCGGGTACTTTCAGCACACGCGCGAAGAGAATGGCATCGACCCGAACCGCGACTACAACTACAAGGTCAACGGCCACTGCATGGAGGCCATGACAAGGTACAGTAACCGCGCCCATGGACGTCCATGGTCTTGACAGAAACGCAGTCGCGCGGTGAACGAAGTCTGGCGCGATCACTTGTTCCAGCTGGCCATGACCTTTCACGGTGGCATGCGCTGCGTGACATACGAGTGGGGTTCGCCCAACCACATGACCAGTACGCGCCATATATCCTCGACGTCGATGATGGCTCATGGCTCGAAACTGCAGGCGGCCGAAGTGAGCGATCGCCGGACGACACGAGCCAAGTGCAGCTCGGCGATGCGCTCGCTCGCTTTGCCGGGCCATTCGCCGACGGCGCGTACTACCCGACGGGCACCATGAACGACGTGGTCTATGGTGTCTACGGCGGCATGGAAGACTGGGCGTACGACGAACTTTCGTGTGTCGAGAAACACGCAACTTTATGTCGTAGATATGCGGCGTCGTGGGAGAATGCGTTGGCGGCAGAGCCCGTTTTTACGCCGTGCACGCCGTCGCAGTACGGCGGGTACCCAGCCGAGAAGACGGTCTACAATAACGCGACCCATCGCGCGTTTAACATTCTCGTCGAAACCTCCAATGCCAAGCAGCCGTCGGCGTCGAGTCTTGGCGCCAAACGTGCGATCTACAGCGCGGATCTTCAAGTAAACCGTCTCTCTCGCAGTCAAGATGGCGACGCGCACTGGCTAGGACCTCGCGATCGCACCGGAAGGCCACGTGCCTCAAAACATCCGCCTTGGGCTGCTCCTCATTGATATGGTGCAGCCGTACGTTCGCTGGCTAGCAACCACGTCTGAGGTAGGACCTCGTGCACGGATATATGGGCGGACAAGCCTTTTTTCATCTAGTGGAACAGAGTGGCGGCACCGACCGCAGGCTCGGGCGACGTGGTCGTCGACTGCCTCGGTGGCGACGACTGCCTCGTCTCCGCGGCGACGACCCATCTCCGCGTGGGGTGGGAGGTTCTCGGTAGCTTTCAAGTGGATGCAACTTTCGTCCAAGTGTCCAGCGACCCGGAATTTCCGGCCTCGAGTACAGACACGCTACCTATTTGTGTCAAAACCTTTCATCTCTCTATGTAGAGACACAAACCTATCCCTCGCACCAAGGCCGGACCCGGTATTATCGACATCTCGCCTCGCGCCAAAGCAAAAGGGTGTCTCAACTGCTAAAACCGTAGGCGAGGGTACTATGTCCACGCTGAGACGCCGCCGTCCGCGGGCCAGAACGCGTCGAATGGACCGTTCTTTATGGATTACATTTCACTGCCTACGAACGCAACGGCGACCGGCGCCTTGTACGTCCGCGTCGCCGCCATGGTGGACCAGGTTTGTCCATTGTAGATACCACGAAAGAGAGGTGTAGCGAAGGAGGATTCACTACGGCATTAGGGCTGGGCGACACAGGCCCATCCGTCGCCACATGTGCGCCCGCAGAGCCATCTTGTGAACGCACGCACCGACCCCTCGTGCGCGCACATGCATCGTGGCAGCATATCGAGTAACGATACAAATGGCTAGATACGAAGCGACGTCGAATGGATACCGCATTCGAGGCCAAACCTACTTTTACTCGACCGTACAACTTGGTGCAAGCGTTGCGAGAATGACTCACGACGCTATGTAGACCAAGGCGGTGCGTGTGACGGAAGACCAAGCCGCCTCGGTGGTTGCGCGAGGTAGTCGGACCGTTGAAATGTCAAGACTCAGGGGCCGTTGTAGAGGGATTGACCGCGGCCGCGCTGACACCATCGGTGGTCGCGGCCATCGGCCTTATCTCGCTCGTCGTTGTCGTCGCGCTTGCTGTCGTGCTCGCCAAGCGCCGTCGGCCCCGAAAGGCCAAGAAGCCCCAGTACCAGCCAACTTCGGGCTCGGAAGCCGATGCGATGCAGAAGGAGCTCGACGAAGCCGCCGCCAGTCCAACCACCGACGTCTCGGTTTAAAAAGGTTCGCTGCACCGTCGTCGTCTACTCTACGGACCTGTCGGTTGGCCTGTCGTTCTCGTACTTGACGTAATTGAACCGCGTAAAAACCCTGTTTTATAAGTCTCGTCGTCCACGAACTAGGCTTACTCCATAATTTCAGAGCGGCACATTTTGATGCTGCACAAGTGCCCAGACAACTAGAGCAAGCTCCATTCTGGACCCAAGTCCCCTCCTTGCTCGATCACTTCTTACGTCATCACCCCCAACAACTCCAAAACTGCTCACAAAATGCCGTAGCGATCCTGTGTCCCGTTGCGTCCAGTCGCAAGGTCCCTTCAGAGGCTATGATCTGCTTAAATTGCAGCAGCAACATGGACGATGTTTAGGTCATCTACGTACATCTGGAGGAGCAGTCGGACCCTGTATTCGGGGGTTGAGGCTCGGGTGGCTCACAAGCTGATATGCACGATGTGTGGCCAGGTGTTGGCAGAAGGGTGCCATGGCGCGACACTTTCGACACTTGATGTGGTAGGATGCTGGCAGCACCAGATCGGACCTCTCTCTAGCTCCTTCTATACTTACAGGTTGCTGACCAGTGTATAGTCTTCAGTAGCGACAGCGCCACCTTGTCACTTTGTATTTTCGATTGCACCGCGCACGATGCAACTCGCGTCCCTTCTTGGCTTTGTAGCGTTGGCCCGCGCCGTCGCCCGTGACGCGTGCACGCCGACGACCCCGGAGCCGACGACGCCGGCACAAACGACGCCGGCGCCGGTCTCCATTTGCCAGACCTTGGTGGATGGCAAGAAGATCTACCTCGCGCAGATGGTCGGAAGCACCAAAAACTACCTCGGGTACTGCGTTGGCTGCAAACTCGACGCGTACAGCTACAAGCTGCCAGCGCGCGTCAACAAGTGGTGGCATCCGATCACGATCTCAACGATCCCGGGTGGCTCGCTTGGGCTCCAGATGGACACCGGCCGCTTCTACAGCCGCTGCGAGAACTGTGGCAACGCCGCCAACCAGGTCGTGCAGCGCTATACCAAGTGGCAAGCGTCGGTGTCGACCCACTGGACGTGCGAAGACGTGAGTGAGACGCACATTCGGCTCAAAGACTTCAAGGGCGAGTACATGACACGGCGCGAGTACTTTCGACCTCTTGATGGCCACATTGTCTATAGTAGCTCCCTCAATGCCACGGACGACGGCCAATTGTGGACCGTGGATCTCACCGCACCGTAGCACCGTCGGTCGACAATAGCCCGACCTTGAATAGAACCATGCGATGGGAAAGACATTTGTTGTACTTCATTTTGATCATCCTGCGAGACGTGACGAGCACAACCGAGCTCGAGGTCGTCACTACGCGGCCTGCACTGGTGACCGAAGACTAGAATTGGGGTCGGAGCTGTCTCAAAAACCGCCTTCAACAGTACTGCGAGGTCCTCCACAGCGTGCGTGGCTGCCATCAGCCTCCCGTCGATCCCGCTCGACACGAAGAAACACAACGAATGACATTGTGCGACTCTCGTCAACGTACACAAACTAGATTGGGATGTCGCCGCTCTCAATTTGATGTGAACCGAGCTGCACATGTCGTCTTGTAGAGTGAAAGGAATCAATCAATCAATCAATTAATCAATCAAACGTGTTCGTATTGAAATCAAATTGGCAAAAACTAACTCGATGCCGGAACGCGAAGGGAGCTGGCACCAGCACTTGGTCGTTGGAAGTGAGCTGCGCACGGAGAGATCCATCCCGCGGTGGACTCCACTCGCCGAGGGATAGGAATGAAAGGAAGCAACCATAATTGACTATTAGCGTTGATACACCATCGCTTGCAGCGTCTGCATACTCTGTTTGAAATACTGTCGTTGCTTGAAATATCGCCGCACGCCGTTGGCCGCGCGCCGCGCCCGCTCGTGCGGGTCCATGGCCAGGATGTCTTGAATCGACTCGCAAATGGCGCGCGTCGGCACTTCAAACATAAAGTTCTGGCCCATCGTGGCTTTGTCGGCCCACGGCGTGATGCCGTGGATGAGCACCCCCGAGTCGTCGTCGACAAACTCGTCCATGGGGGGCGCGTCCGTCGTCACAACGAGGGCGCCCGCCGCGCGCGCTTGGTTGATGTAGTGGCCAAACCTACTCGATGAGCGAGTCAGTCATACCGGATCGTAGTCGAGGGTACCCTTCCATGGCACTCGGACACACAATCACCGTCGCGTCGTTCAAGATCTTTGCAAAGCCCAAAGATGAGACGTACTTGCCAAAGTGAAAGTCGACGTTGGCCGGCGGCTTGTCGCGCCAGAGCTCGTTGTACGTGCCGTTGGACCAGTCGTCGCTCGAGTACTGGTGCAAGATCGGGAACTCGGGGTGGTCTTTCCAGCACTGGAGCATGCGCCCCGCGTTCTTGAACGGACTCTTGCCGTTGGCGTGCACGACGCTGAGTTGACTAAAGTTTTTGGGGGCGAGGGTGCCATTGAGCTGGCCGTGCTGGCTCGCGTTGCGCACCAAGACGGTCGCGTCGCTCGTCGTGTGCTGAGTGTAGAGCACCTTGGCACCGCG
>NW_012156411.1:194703-297954 GCF_000151545.1 Saprolegnia parasitica CBS 223.65
GCACTGGAGCATGCGCCCCGCGTTCTTGAACGGACTCTTGCCGTTGGCGTGCACGACGCTGAGTTGACTAAAGTTTTTGGGGGCGAGGGTGCCATTGAGCTGGCCGTGCTGGCTCGCGTTGCGCACCAAGACGGTCGCGTCGCTTGTCGTGTGCTGAGTGTAGAGCACCTTGGCACCGCGTGGGTTGTTAAAGTCTTGGTTGTACCTAGAGCGCCTTGGATGAGACGACTCTTTTCGGGATGCATCAACGCAATGGACCACGCCCAGATGCGGTTGTACTCATCGCGCGACTTGGCCAAGACAATGTCCACGCGGTGGTAGTGCGATCGGTTTTAGCTCGCCCATCTCGACGTTGGGCATGAGCACGATCTTTTTCGTGGACGGAAAGCGTGGCATTTCGTGGACCTCTTCCCAGTAGTGGTTCATAAAGAGGATGGCCGAGCGCGGACACAGCTCAAAGTACGTGGTGGCACTGCCGTCCTCATCCGTGAACGTCGTCTCGAGAACCCATTTGGGAATTGCGCGCGACTGCAGATGCAGCGTGTACGCCATCGCGTCTTCGCAGTACCCGTGGTCTCGGACGCCCGTGTTGAGGTAAATGTCGACGGCAGGGCACTTGCGCAATTCGGCCAGAATCGCTGCGTGCGGACTGTCGCGGTGCAGCATGTCGCTCGAGTTGCGGGCGGTCCACGGGATGAGCACGTTGTCTTCCTTGCGGCAAAAGACGTTCAACGCGATCAAGTGCAAGAGCTCGTCGTCGTGCGCCGCGTGGAGCGCGTCAATGGCTGCGATGTCAACCCAGTTGGGCTCGTAGTTGGCTTGTACCGGTACGCGCACACTGGGTGAGGAGGACCTGCCAAAGCTGCCCGCCACCAGCGCGAGGTGTACGAGCGTGAAGACAGCAAGCGCCACGAAGGCGGCCTTGACCCATGCGTCGGTCGATGGCATTGCGATCTTTTTTCGAGCTACGGTTGACAGAGCTGCGCGATCAAAACCAGATGGTGCAATCTCCTCTGCGTGCACAGCCATGCCGTTCATTTCGCCACCACGGCAATCTACTGTACTCGAGGTGGAAGCGGGAGAGGAGACGACTCTATCGTGCACCAATTTTAATCCATTCGAGGTGACGACGAGGCGTACAGCTAAGGCGCGGACCCCGCGAGGTTAGAAAAGTCGGACAGAAATCTTTCGAACTTTCCATCGTCTGCTGGACAGACGTCGGCCATGTTTCGAAAAGAAAATCAGGCGCCCGACACGATCGTGTTGGGCGCTGGTCCCCATACGACATGCAGTCTCGGTTGAATTCCCAAGTGCAATGAGAATCTCGAGCTAGTTGTAGTTGTTAAACTGAGTTGAAATTAGAAAAAAATATGGTGGACTTCTTACTGCGCTCGTGAGGCGGTGTGTGAAGCAAGGAGCGTTCGTGGCCGTAATTCGAGATTGGGCGAGGGACCAGGTAGCGCGCACACCAAGGTCGTCGCGGAGAACGTTGTCAAGAGATGGCACCACAGCGCAACGAGCCAAGTGCCGGACATGCAGTCGTGCGATGGTAGCTGCCCGGATCGCAAGCGCGGCAGCGGGAAGTTGCGTCGGCGTCTTGCAGAAGACACGGTTGTTGCGAGATTCACGAGCTATTATAGTTGCATCGAACGACGACGAACCACGTTAACGGGTCATTTTTTTGTCGCTAGTATCGAGTGTATCATGATCGTCGTCGATGGAATATATCGTTTGGACGACCAATGCGGGTGCCGCATACGAGATTCACAGCCAATCGGCATGCCCGTACGGACGACTTTTGACCAATGCATGGGCTGGATCTTCACCCAGCGAATCTTTGACGTGTCCCACTCTGCGCGTCACTCTCGGCATCACCAGCTTCTAGCACTGCGGTGACGAACGTCTCCATCCATCCGCCGAGCATCCAGCGTCTTGGCACCCAAAACAGCGAAGAAAACAGAGAAAAACTTCAAAAGCAGGTCGTTCCAATCGGGGAGAGCTGTCGCCATAGCGCTGGTCCATCGCCGTCACGGCGCGCCGACACATACAGTGACACCCTGTTTCTCCGGCACCACATCTTGTCCAGCCCTGTCCAATCATACTCGGTCGAATCGAAGGGTTCGAGACACGACGCGGAATCAATGCGGCTGAATTTAGGGGCAGCAGTCCCCTAGACCGTGCTCTATCGACAGCAACCCAGAGGGCCGCGTCACCCTCCACTTTCAACACTGCGTGCTGGCTGGGTCGAGGAAGAAGCTCCAGAGCAAACGTGCAATAGACAATAGTATCTTCGTATTTATAGTCGAAGCTGCATGTCGCAGGGTTTTGAACCAATCAAACGTGCCCATGGACCATCGCCTGAAGGATTGAAAAAGTGCATTCTCCCAACGGGCAGCAACATGCCATCGAGCGGCGCATGGACCAAGGCCGCCTTCGTGGCGCTTGCTGTCTTCACGCTCGTACACCTCTCGCTGGAGACGCGGGAGATGGCCGCGCCTAGCGTGCTCCAGCGATACGCCGCTGAGCCAGCGTCGACGAGTAGCATTGACGCGCTCCACGCGGCGCACGACGACGAGCTCTTGCACTTGATCGCGTTGAACGTCTTTTGCCGCAAGGAAGACAACGTGCTCATCCCGTGGACCGCCCGCAACTCGAGCGACATGCTGCACCGCGACAGTCCGCACGCAGCGATTCTGGCCGAATTGCGCAAGTGCCCTGCCGTCGACATTTACCTCAACACGGGCGTCCGAGACCACGGGTACTGCGAAGACGCGATGGCGTACACGCTGCATCTGCAGTCGCGCGCAATTCCCAAATGGGTTCTCGAGACGACGTTCACGGATGAGGACGGCAGTGCCACCACGTACTTTGAGCTGTGTCCGCGCTCGGCCATCCTCTTTATGAACCACTACTGGGAAGAGGTCCACGAAATGCCACGCTTTCCGTCCACGAAAAAGATCGTGCTCATGCCCAACGTCGAGATGGGCGAGCTAAAACCATCGCACTACCACCGCGTGGACATTGTCTTGGCCAAGTCGCGCGATGCGTACAACCGCATCTGGGCGTGGTCCGTTGCGTTGATGCATCCCGAAAAGAGTCGTCTCATCCAAGGCGCTCTAGGTACAACCAAGACTTTAACAACCCACGCGGTGCCAAGGTGCTCTACACTCAGCACACGACGAGCGACGCGACCGTCTTGGTGCGCAACGCGAGCCAGCACGGCCAGCTCAATGGCACCCTCGCCCCCAAAAACTTTAGTCAACTCAGCGTCGTGCACGCCAACGGCAAGAGTCCGTTCAAGAACGCGGGGCGCATGCTCCAGTGCTGGAAAGACCACCCCGAGTTCCCGATCTTGCACCAGTACTCGAGCGACGACTGGTCCAACGGCACGTACAACGAGCTCTGGCGCGACAAGCCGCCGGCCAACGTCGACTTTCACTTTGGCAAGTACGTCTCATCTTTGGGCTTTGCAAAGATCTTGAACGACGCGACGGTGATTGTGTGTCCGAGTGCCATGGAAGGTACCCTCGACTACGATCCGGTATGACTGACTCGCTCATCGAGTAGGTTTGGCCACTACATCAACCAAGCGCGCGCGGCGGGCGCCCTCGTTGTGACGACGGACGCGCCTCCCATGGACGAGTTTGTCGACGACGACTCGGGGGTGCTCATCCACGGCATCACGCCGTGGGCCGACAAGGCCACGATGGGCCAGAACTTTATGTTTGAAGTGCCGACGCGCGCCATTTGCGAGTCGATTCAAGACATCCTGGCCATGGACCCGCACGAGCGGGCGCGGCGCGCGGCCAACGGCGTGCGGCGATATTTCAAGCAACGACAGTATTTCAAACAGAGTATGCAGACGTTGCAAGCGATGGTGTATCAACGCTAATCGAATGCGTCATGTTTCGTCAACACAAGAAGATAGTCGGCGTCAATCGACGCGTTTCGTTGGAGTGAATATCTGTACGAGCATGGATTTGCGATGGGCGTCGAGGACAGGTCGTGTCGCACCGGCACTTGCACATCGCACCGTGAATTCTCGCAGCCAAGTGTACAATAGACATAACCTACAACACGAAATACCATGATATAAATATACCAAAGGGCTTGGCATCCCATATGGCAGCGTCGTGCGAACGCCCAAATGACGTATAGCGCACGATACCACTATGACATTATTTCAAACTGAGTGCGCAGATGCTTTGCATGCAGTTTATCTATCTATCTATCTATCTATCTATCTATCTATCTATCTATCTATCTATCTATCTATCTATCTATCTATCTATCTATCTATCTATCTATCTATCTATCTATCTATCTATCTATCTATCGATTTCCAATGTGGTGGATTCAAGATTTTCGATGACAGACGACATGTTTTTGAAAGAGAATTCATCGCCTGTGGGCTAGGAGGTTCCTACAGCATTACAGCGTAAACTGACTACGGATCGCTGTGCACTTGCCCGGCGTCAAATTGACGGTGGCCGAGACGACTTGGCCGCTAAAGGACGTCAAGCTCACTTGGGTCTTGCTGAGCGGAATGTTGGACGTGGTCGAGACGTAAAAGTAGTTGGACTCTGCGTTCATGAGCGGGCTTTTCTTGCCGTTGATGCTCATACTCGCGACGCCCGAGCGCGTGTTGCCGGCCTGCACCGCGAGCCAATACTGGTTGCTTCCTTCCTTCGCACACACTTGAATGTTGCCAGCAACCGGGCAGTTGACGAACGACCACGAGATCGAGTACCGGTCGGTCGTGTCGCCCGTCACTTGCTTGAAAAAGGCAGCGTGAGGTCGAGGCCGCCGTATCCGCACTCGTGGCACTGGTCGGTCACTTGGCCAATGACCTTGGCATGCGACTTGCAGCGCTTGTCCGTGCACGTGACTTGGACGCAGCGGCCGCAGTTGCGGCCCGAGTCCCACTGCTGGTGGTTGATTGCGACGTGAAAGGCCTTGGCGTTGGGGACCGACGCCATGAGACCGCAGTTGCCGCCTTGGACGTCGACGCCGTCGGGGCCGCCGTACGTTGTCGCGGGGCCCGAGAAGGCATTCGCCGTCGCGGTAGCAGCGAGGAGGAAAAGAAGCGAGGTGGGCGCCATGGCAGGGACCAGGCAAATTGAAAAATGAGCAAAGTGGCGCGCTCGAGGGACAAGTGCGCGTGGGTGCTGCATTACGAGACCTACGTATGATACGCCGACCATGATGGTTTGGTAGCACATCCAAGGCGTTCGAATACTCGTGACGACTTGTGGTCGCGAATATGATCGCCGCAGGGACGTACCAGCTGGCGCCAACGCACATGCGGTCACGTCGTAGAGGGTTCGAGCCCGCCACTGTGCATAATATCATCCGATTCCATCGTGGATGGCTTCGTGATGCGATGCATGGGATCAGCGTTGCCGACACTGGCTCGTTGAAGCGGCACCGCTGCGCCAGTCCCAGACGCAGCGGTGACAAGCTCCTGTGATGCCAGGACGCAGAGGCTAACGCTGCGATCGAGGGCGCCTCGCTCGTAATGTCTCTCGTACGTGATCAAGGTTCTTCACAGGCCGTCGTACGAGGAAACCAATGACAGTCAGCGAGTGAGACCCTTCCGTTGACGGAGCCCTTTCGTAGGGTACCGTCGAGTGTACTGCGACTAAAGAGGCATGTCAGCGGGCGCCTTGAACTCTATGTCGCTTCAACTGATGGGTACGCAGGTGCAAGCATGGGTCCATGAACTCAGACCCGTCGATCGCATGTGGAGAGGCACCGATACAAACACATGTTACGTCACGATGACGTGTTTCTGGGTCGACTCAGAGCCGCGCAACGCTGCCACTTGTAGCCAGTGAGGCGGTGTTTGGGGCTGCAGGTAGCGCAACGTAAAGAGGTTGGTTGGACTGGGACGGCTCTGTCGGTCACTGTAATGCCACTCGCTCGTCGTCGGGCTGTGATCATGTAGATCATGTATTAGTAGACGTTTTGCGGTCGACGGAATGATCTGCTATGTGCTACCGATTTGGTGGCTGGTGAACGACGTCCTCTATCGAACAGAACATAACAGAGCATACTAGAAGAGAAAATTCGATGCTCAACTTGTCACGTTGTGTAGTACATATACATGAGATAGGTCGAGGCTGGTGGGGACGGAACAGGCACGGAAGCATGATCCGCGGGACGATGTGCGGCCACTCGTGTTGTGCTTGAAGCCGAAGAGCCCAAGCAGATTTGGCTCTTGTTTGGACGAGGCTGTAAAGTAGGTGCCATGGACCGACGCTTGCCATCGTGACGGATAGCGTTTCTAGACTGAGCAGGGGTCGGTCTGTGCGGATGACGCACTCGTTTTGAGCGCGCCAGACAAGGAGCCAGAGGCGCGGGCCAGAAGCTTTGGATCGCGACATGGTGAATCATGCAGGTCGTCTTGGGCGTCGAGAAGAGGTACATCCCGAGATCGACGTCGGCTTGACTACGCCCAAGGCGCGTGAAGCGTGCCACCAGGACGTCGCAGTCGACGAGCAAGGCGCCGGACGTCCTGTGAGAGCAAAGAAAGCGCGCTTGAATGGACTTGGTAACGCGACGCTGGACCTTCTTTCAACACCCAAGACGCCGCCATCCATGTTATGGAGGCCATCCGGCTTGGTGGACGCTATTACTATTCTGTACGGGAGACGCCGACGGAAGTAGTTTGTCGTATGCGAATTGTACAACTGGATCGACGAGGGACATGCGTTTTGAATGTTGGATTATTGCTTGAGTCGCAGCTTGCGGTGCTCGCCGTCCAGCACTTTTCTAATGCGGTCGAGCATCGCCTTGTTGGTGCTCTGGCACGACGCCGACGCGTACGGTGGCAGGATCACGACTTCGTGCATGACGCGGATGTTCTGGTCCTCCCACTCGCATGGCATCGTCTTGCTCAGCGCGTCAAAGATGGCTTGGCCGGTCGGCGACACATTCTTGCCAATTGACGCGATCGCCTTCTCGGCCTGCTGGCGCGTGCGCAGCTCGAGCTTCCGGAGGTCATCTTCCGTGACGCAGAGCGCCGGCGCTGCACTCGGCGGCGTGTCCATGGCCTCGATGCGCACGACCGCGTCCATGTGCACGAGCTGCGTCGCGTCTTGAGCCTCGAGCACGAGGAAGCCCGAGGTCGGGTCCAGCGTGAAGAGGCTGCCTTCCAGCGGCGCCGCGTCCGTGCTCATAAAGACGCGGATCCAGCTGCCGAGGCTCGCCTTGGCCAGCGACGATGGCGCCGTGGCCACCGACTTGGGGACCCAGACCTCGTGCTCCGTCGCCATGCGGCTTGTGGCTGTAGCAATGCTCTGGACTGGAAATGAATGCGCCGGGGTGCGCTAAACACGTTAAACGGGCCAAACCAGAGGAATATTAACTTGAATCCACCGATATTGGGTCACCATCCGGCACGTCCGTGGCACGTGCATGGCACAATTCAAGCAAACCGATCCCGCTTCCGCCTTCTATCGTGGTGAATACATCGAGGCGACATGACAAGCTATCATGCGATCGGCGCAATCGGCTGAGCAAGCAGCACGACCTGCCAGGATCGCGTAATCGAGGCTGCACATGACAAGAGCGTGTTACCTTACTTGCCCCAATAAAACGTACACGTTCAAGTAAAAACCATGTGAGATTGCACACCGGATAGCGTCATCATCCGGCAGCATGGCGACGGTCGCGGCAACGAGGGGCAGCGATGGCCGGCTCCGCATCGCCATGTGCTGCGACTTCTTCTACCCGCGGCTCGGCGGCGTCGAGATGCACATCTGGAGCCTCTCGCAGTGTCTGCTTCGGCAAGGCCACAAGGTCATCGTCATCACGCACATGACCGAAGGCTCGGAGAAGCGCCAGGGCATTCGGTACATGACCAACAACCTCAAGGTCTACTACCTCCCGCTCGTGACCATGGTCGACAACGTGACGCTGCCGACGTTCACGGCCGGCTTTGCGCTCTTCCGCACGGTCCTCATCCGCGAGCGCATCCAGATTGTGCATGGCCACCAAGCCACGTCGGCGTTCATGCACGAGTGCATCGTGCAGGCCAAGACGATGGGCTACAAGGCCATCTACACGGACCACTCGCTCTTTGGCTTTGCCGACGCCGCGTCCGTGCACCTCAACAAGGTGGTCCATCGACCATCGTTGCCTCCTGTCGCTCACAACAATATGCGTCGTAGGTCATGAAGTTTACACTCTCGGACATTGACCATGCGATCTGCGTCTCGCACACGTGCCGCGAGAACCTCGTGCTCCGCGCGTCCTTGGACCCGACGATCGTCTCGACGATCCCCAACGCGGTCGACGCGACCAAGTTTACGCCCAAGGAGAACAGCGAGGCCAAGCCGCCGACCGACCCGCTCCACGACCCGATCACGGTCGTCATCATCTCGCGCCTCGTGTACCGCAAAGGCATCGACTTGGTCGGCAAGGTAGCGTGCTGGCTGCATCCCAACGTATCAATGATCTATCGAGTGAATACCCTGGGTAGACGATCGAGCTGGTCTGTGCACGGTGCCCGAACGTCAAGTTCCTCATTGGCGGCGACGGCAACAAGCGGCTCCTCCTCGAGGAAATGCGCGAAAAGTGCCAGCTCCACGACCGCGTCACGCTCTGGGGCGCCGTGCCGCACGCAGAAGTGCGCAACGTGCTGAGCCAAGGCCACATCTTCCTCAACTCGAGCTTGACCGAGTCGTTTTGCATTGCCATCCTCGAAGCAGCGGCCTGTGGCCTCTACGTCGTGAGTACACGGTAGCTGCTTTCTTGGTGATGTTGCGGCTCATATGTATGGGGGTAGGGTTGGCGGGGTCCCGGAAGTGCTACCGCCCGATATGATTCGCTTCTCGAAAGACATCACACCCGAAGACTTGGCCGACGCGGTCGTCGAGTCGCTGCCGCTGCTCGCCAAGGTAGGCTCGTGTACGGTGGTGTCGGATCTTATTTTTGAAAATGATGAGGTCAACAAACAAGAGTTTCACGATCGCGTCCAGCAAATGTACAACTGGGACGCGGTCGCTGCGCGCACCGAGCGTGTCTACCGCAACGTGATTGAGCTCCCGACACCGTCGCTCATCCATCGGTACGCTTTTCTGTACATCGCGATCGTCGGTTCCACCACGAGGGGTAGGTTTCGCAAGATTTACGGCATGGGCCCCGTGGCCGGTATCATTGGCTGCATCATTGCGTCCTGTCTCTTTATGTACCTCCAGTTCCTCGAGTACCGCAAGCCGTACGACGACATTGAAGTGGCGCTTGAATTCCCACCGCCGGCGACGGCAACGACCGACGAACCGCCAGTGCAAGCGACCGCGTAGACACCATCGCGGTCGAGGCTAGACATGTGAATAGACAAAAGCTACTAGTACATCAGACTGTGTTCCAGGCAGTGTGCACACTATTGTCTTTAAACAGACTAGTACGAATCAGTGGGTGAAGTCGTCGATGCAATGGACCAAAAAATGAAGTTCATGTAGTAATAAATAACCCGTGGTCGTTGGCGCGAGCAGCTAGCTACCGAGGGATATAAGATTTCTTCAATTCTTATATCGCTTGCAGCGACGACCTTTCTACATCAACCACGACGGTGGTGGTTGCGCCATCCCTTGACGAGCTCGATGCGATTTGCAGTCGATAGCTGGCGGTTGCTGCACGCCTTGCTACGCACTGTAGCTCGGGCGCTTCTCGGTGCAGTGTTCAAGGCCGCCTCGGATTTCCCTCCATTGCATTCGCTCTAGTAGAGGGAGCGGTAGAGCAAGCCATGCCGACCATCAATGCACACAAAGGCTACATAATGCAACATCTTCTCAATCAAAAGTAGCTGCCAGCGGTGTCGTCGTCGTCCATATCGACGGCGACGCTAAAGTCGGTCTGTGGTCCGCGGGGCGCCTTCTTGCTCTCGCGCTCGAGCTGCTTCAGGTCCCTTCGACCATGGCGGCGCTCTCGTCGCTCATGGGCGCTCGTCGCAGGATGGTACGGTTGACGAGGTCGATGTCTACGACGGCGGCGCCGGTCCGCGCCTCCCGACTCCGCTTGTCCGCATCAAAATGCGCATTGGCATCAATGACCGTCTACATGCATGCGCATCAGAGAGGTAGCAAGGTACGTGAGAGGCTCTACCGTGCGCTGGGACTGGGTTGCATCGAGCGCAAGGAGGCGGTCGCGGTGCTCGCGCGCGGCCACGACGTCGGGAGCGTCGCGCGGGTCTTCCGTGTACTCGAGCGCTTTGCCGCAGAAGGAGCAGTCGTCGCGGCCGTCCACCTCGATCTTGCCGCAGCCTGTGCAGTTGATGATCGGGCCCATTGTCACGACCGCCACGACCGGGCCGTCGCGCTCGGCCACGAGCTGGTCGGCGAGCGACGCGGCGACGTCGGCCTTCTCGTCGCCAAACATGTTGATGAGCGCGTCGTGCATCTCGTCGCGCGTCGCCAGCGACCGGATGAAGGCGGCGATCTCCTGCACCTCGGCGAAGCCCATGGCCTCGGCCAGGGCGGCCTCAAGCCAGTCGTCCAGCATCGGCCCGCGAGCTTTCTGTTGTGGGCGTGTCACCGCGGCCCAATCGGTCCGGATCCTAACCGGTTAAGATGGATCCTTCAGCCGGCTAGCACAGCCGGCGAGCCAAGCCGGACGGTTCCGGCAGACGAACAAGTCACCGCAGCTCGTCCAAGCTCTGCTCGCCAAAGGGTCAAGTCGACTCGATGGTTGCATAACGGTACGAATCATTAGGAAATAATGCTATTCATTCCTTAGACGTATCTTTACCACGGACACCAAGATGAAGAGGAATGCAAGCGGTGCGAGAATCGTCCGCTCGACCAGCCGGCCACCGAGTTGTCGCCCGGGTCGTCGTCGTCATGCAGAGGATACCTCATCGGGATACCTCCTTCGATTTGGAGCATACAACATTACCGCCAAGAGTCAAGAGCAGTCCCAGTCGCTAACGCCATCAACCGACGCTGAATCGTTCGGTTACGCTACCGATTATCGCTACACGACCAGCACTCCGAGACCGTCACTAACCGATTGCCGCGCGCCTTGCGAGCGTTCCGAGCGCACACCGTGTGGCTTCAAGCCTGCATCGCAGTAGCGACGAAGCACAACTTGTATCACGACGGCGGGCGATGCGGTGCTGGGCTCATTTTCTGTATAAAATAGTCCACCGGCGTTGGGTTTCCGTTCTATATTTTCTATCTTTTCTTGCATTTCACTCATTTTCATCTTGGCCATGTTTCGCCTCCTCGACCCGCAAGCCACGGCCGCCGTCTCGATCGACTTTCCCGAGATCGCAGCCGACCCATCGCGGTTCCTCGCCATCATGGCCGAGCAAGGCTTTGCCGTCGTCACCAACGTTGTCGACGACGTCCCGTTCGCCGAAGGTCTCTGGGCGTCGGACCTGCGCGCGATTCTCGATATGGAGCACAGCGCCGAGACGCGCGCGCTTGCAGAGGACCCCGTGCATACGTGGCCAGCCGATGTGCCTCTCGGCCGGCCCGTGGAGCACGGCCTTGCCCAAGGCCAGCTCGCGTGGCACATTCGACGCAACCGCAACATTCGCCACTGCTACGAGGTGCTCCACCAAACGAAGGAGCTCGTCGTCGGCACGGACAGCATCATGTTCAACCGGTTTCCGCCAACGAAGCTGCGCGAACCGTGGGGCCATGTCGACTACCACCGCGACTTGGTTGCGCACGAGTGCTTCCAGTCGATCGTGTATCTCTGGGACACGGACGACGAGTCAAGCACGACGGTCGTCTGGCCCGGATCGCACATCACCAAGTACGAGGCGGTCATGGACGCCAACCCGGTGCCGCGGCTCTTTAGCCTCATCCCGGAAGCGATGGTGCAAGAGTACCAAGCCAGCGCGTGCCGGGTTCGCATTCCGAAAGGCGCCATGATTGTGTGGAACTCGAAGCTCGTGCATCAAGGCTACGACTGGGGCCCGCGCCTCGCGGTGCCCGTGTGCTTTGAGCCCACGGCGCTCCGTCCCGATAATGTGTACGCGAAGAAGTGTGCGCTTGTGGCGTCCGGCGTCAGTGGCACGCACTGGGCAGCGGTTTTCCACACGCATGCGGCGACAAGCGCCCGGAAGAACGCGCCGCGCGGGCCGAGCCAAGAGTTTGGGCGCGTTCGTCTCCTCCACCGCGCCCACTTGCACCTCTTGGACGACAATGGGCAGCTCAAAAGAGAGTTTACCGCGCTCTTGTAGCGCAACGTCGATTCGTAGAGTAGAAGTACTCTTTATGGACTCTACTAATGGAATTCATTCTTGGTTTTGGGGTTTGAAGGGACGCATTTTGCGCACGTTGGAGTACACTGGGTCGATGTTTCGAGATGAAGAGAGGCCACGTTCAATCGCGTTGCTCGCATTATATGACGCCTTTACATTGCGAGTCCGCCCAGAACTCATCGACCATCGCATCCCGCACGTCTGCCGTCGCCGTGTTGAATATGCTGGCATACGAGGTGGGGCCCGCAAGGTACTTGAAGAACGCAAGCTTCGTGGTTGCGCTGTACCCACGGTTGCTGTAGTGCTCTTCAAACGTAGCCATGGCCACTTCTATGGCGTTGACGCGGGTGATGCTTGCGGCGAGCAACTTGATCGACTTGGCCATTGCGAGATAACCTCGCTCGGCGTCGGTCCAGGCGGCACGCTTGCTCATGGAGGCGTCGAAAAGATGTATGTCACGTGTCTATATTACTTTAGATTGCAAGCCCGCCCACCAGTCGTTTGGCCGTGAGTCACTCTGCTCCCGTCAAGGACCGAGTCCTTGATGAGCGTGGAATAATTGCCCTGCGAACCGAACGCGTTTTGGTCAATAATGGACCTGCACACTCAATTCTTATTTTCGCATTTTCCTGGTACCGGGAACGTTCCAGCACGCCAGGGTACATTCTGGCCATCCCATTGGCTATATATCACTCTATTTTGACCAATGAAACGCAGTATCATTGGTCTCAGCCAATCATATCGCGCGAAACCACGCTTGACAGGTTTGGATCCAACTTGAAGACGGCAGTGAAAAGATAGAGTAGCGCAGGGCGGTCCAGGCAGTGCATGGCGCCCCGTGGTTGCCTCCACCGCGTTTCCTGCGGGCCCCGACGCAAGGTGACAGTAGTGCTCATATTTTACTGTAGATTACACTACAAAAGCGCGGCAAACTCTCCTTGGAGCTGCCCGTTTTCGTCCAAGAGATGCAAGTGGGCGCGGTGAAGGAGACGAACGCGCCCAAACTCTTGACTCGGCCCGCGCGGACGGTTGTTTAGATCGCGTGTCGTCCTGTGCGTGCGGAACACCGCCGCCCAGTGGGTGCCACTGACGCCAGACGCGACGAGCGCGCACTTTCTTCTCAACACATTCCTGGAGCGGTGCTTTGCAGGCTCAAAAGACACGGGCACCGCGAGGGGCGCGTCGTAGCCTTGATGCACGAGCTTCGAGTTCCACACAATCATGGCGCCTTTCGGAATACGAACCCGGCACGCGCCGGCTCGGTACTCTTGCACCATGGCTTCCGGGATGAGGCTAAAGAGCCGCGGCACCGGGTTGGCGTCCATGACCGCCTCGTACTGTGTGATGTGCGATCCGGGCCAGACGATCTTCGTGCCCGACTCGTCGTCCGTGTCCCAGAGGTACACGATCGACTGGAAGCACTCGTGCTCAACCAAGTCGCGGTGGTAGTCGACATGGCCCCACGGTTCGCGCAGCTTCGTTGGCGGCGTTGGTCGTTTGAACAGGATGCTGTCCGTGCTGATGACGAGCTCCTTCGTGTGGTGGAGCACCTCGTAGCAGTGGCGAATGTTGCGGTTGCGTCGAATGTGCCGCGCGAGCTGGCCTTGGGCAAGGCCGTGCTCCACGGGCCGGCCGAGAGGCACATCGGCTGGCCACGTATGCACGGGGTCCTCTGCAAGCGCACGCGTCTCGGCGCTGTGCTCCATATCGAGAATCGCGCGCAGGTCCGACGCCCAGAGACCTTCGGCGTACGGGACGTCGTCGACAACGTTGGTGACGACGGCAAAGCCTTGCTCGGCCATGATGGCGAGGAACCGCGATGGGTCGGCTGCGATCTCGGGAAAGTCGATCGAGACGGCGGCCGTGGCTTGCGGGTCGAGGAGGCGGAGCATGGCCAACGTGAAAATGAGTGACATGCAAGAAATGGCAAATAATATAGAAGAGTTGCCACCGGCGTTGGCCCCATTTTCTCCTTCCGCCAGCGCGATGCCGTTGGACCCAGCCGCTGCATTCGAGGCTAGGCGGGGTGCGTGCTCGGAACCCTCTCACCGAACTGCTTGGCGAAGATTAGTGTGTATTACTGTTCTGGGCAAAATTGAGAACTGGGCGATAGAAATCGAGCTGTGGCCACAACATCAACATGACATTTTACATTGTAATCGACGCATCAGTGTGTCGCGGGAGGGCAATCGCCCAAAATGTATATCTTTCACCTCCTCGCCTTGAAGCGTGCTCATTCGGGTGCTACAGCTCCATGATTCAGACCCGGATCTACCTGGTGATAATTGTCTAAACCGCTCGACCAAACGAAGTCGGGCCACTCCTTCTGGACTGCATATTCAATACATTCAATTGGGGCCAAGCAACTCGAGGCTGGCTCGCAAAAGCGCTCCAAACAATCCAAACGAGCCCTGCCACAGTTTGACTGTGTGGCAATAGTGGACAGCGCACGACTTTTACTTCCATGCATTCGCCAAGCTTGCCAGCCAATTGAGGAGGTCTTGGAACGCGCGTGGCCACTAGTGTCATTGGAATCAACACTTGGAAGGCGATGTTTCTAATGTCGTTCTATGTATGTGATGGATGATGATCTGTCGACGGATGGTCGTTGGCTTTCATGTACGAGTAGCTTGCTTTGAGTTATCACTTAGCTATCTTTGAGCTATTTGCTTCTTCTCACAAAAGCAAAGGCGTGCGTAAAAGATTTGTGCGGTTCAGTGTGCTGCGAGGAGAATGCGCCACGTCATCCGGATACAAAGCCGCCTTTCCCAAGTTTCGCGAATCTTGGAAAAGCGACAGTGTGAAATCACGTCGCCACAAGAGACGATGCACCCCAACGCCCGCCGGAGCCAAGCATGCTTGCTGCAGTACCGCGACCGCCGTCAGCTACCGATATTGCCCACGACCAAGTGCACAGCACCAACGAGCGATCCTCCCCACGAGAGTACCGAGACGGTAATCGCCTTGCGCGCAGCCGTCGACTTATGGTATCGACGCACGTAGCCTCTCGAGACGACCGACGATGCAAGTGCGGATGCAGCCGCAATGTGTGTTGAGAACTGCGTGCTAAAGGCGCAGCTCGCGGCACTGCGAGACCATGACGGTGAGCGCAACCGGCATCTGACGTCGCTGCAGACAGAGCTTGCAGCGCTGCGTGCGCGCAGCATCGCGCTCGAGGCCGAGCTGCGCGTGCTGCGGCACCTCGTGCGGCGCACGCCAATGCATGGTAGCCTGTAGCTAAGGCGATAGTCCAATGGGCTCTTTCTACGGGATTAAAACGACACCAAAGTGTCTTATTTCCACTTGGTCAAGAACGTGGTGGGGTCCGGGTGCGCGATCGGCGCGGGCTTGGTCTGGCGACTGAGAAACCGGGATCGGTACGACGGTGTCGACTTGGGCCGGTATGGGTTGGGATGACGTGGCGTCTCGAGAGAAACGGGACTGCGAATCTACCGCACGCACCAATCAAACGCCATACGACACAATACGAAGCCCAACCATGTCCTCCAACGCAGCTTCAGACACGACGACTTTGGTCGCTGCCTCTGCACGCGGAGTCTCAGAACAACCGGATAGCACACAGCGCAGACGCACCAGAGACGCGAAATGCACTGACGCGAACGGCGCTCTTGGTATCGAGCGCGGCCTTGCCGTGCGGACCGGCGCTGCGCGGGTGGCGGGCCTTGACCACATGCAGGAGCGAGAAATCGCTCGCGGCTGGGTCGCAGCGAAACTTGAGCGTCCGGCTCTAAGCGAAGACATAGGCACCACGTCGCCCAGTCGCTCGTACGGGAAAGCGCTGTGTGGGCTCTGCGCGCGCCACGCGCTCGACCGACATGAGTCCCGTGTCTACACGCAACAATCGTTCAGCGCAATGCATGGATGTGCGTCGGATGTACAGGGGTCGAGCGGGTACTGGGGGTGGAGTGGGTAGTGCGGCGTTGGAATTTGTTGGCTCGGCGGAATCGCCCCCAAGTCGACGAGGTTCAAGTCGAGTCTACAAGATACATGACAACGTGTCCATTTTAGCCACGATGCGTGTACGGCATCAGGCCCTTCGTAGCATGCGCAGGTGAAGGATCCGAGATGGTCTTGTCGTCCTGAAACAAGCTCGAGAGAGCATGCAGAATCTAAACACGGGCGACATGCTGCGCCCGCTTATCATCAAAGAGAATTGGCTACCGCTGCGTTGGTCTGGTCCAAGTGAGTACGCATCTGGCTGCGCTGCTCTAGCACCTGCGTTTGAATACGCTCCTTGGTGCGCAGGGTCTTCTGCAGCACGTGAACAAGTCCCGACCAGTGCGAATCACGCTGGTTGTGGTGGTACGCATGATGCGCCCTTCCCTACGTCACTTCTGTGAACCTTTGTCGATAGAAAGCAGATGCTGCACCTCCAGCACTCGGGCCTGAAGCCGGCGCACGGCTGAGTGGGTCACAAGCGTGCTCCAGTTCAAGACACTCAGTGCGCTCATAACGTCTCGCCGTGCGCGGACGAGCGTCCGCAAGTAGTTGAGACCTTTGGTGTGGTGGTGGGGGTCGGCCATCGGTGGAAGCGCCACCAAGCGTGGCTCCGTCTCGGGTTGTACCTCGTGGGCAGGCTCTTCCAATTCGATGGTGACGGGCGACGGGAGCTCGCGCTGGCTTGTGCTTGCAGCGAGGGCTTCGCGGGCAGGTGGGTGTTGAAGGGAGCGAATGTTGAGCATTGTATGCAGCTCCGTCACTGGTTCATGCTCCAGCTGATTGCTATCTCGTAAACGATGTCCATCGCTGTCAATCATGTGCAGCATCCGCGGCGTCTCGTGCGCTGGTTTGTCGCGGGATGGACTCGTACTGACAACCGCCGACGAGAGCATCGGGAGCGCCACGATGATGGACGTCGTGGGCTTAGTCGCACCATTGCCTTCCGCCGGCAACCGACTGGGACGGCGCTTTGCAGGCGGCGTCAGAGGAAGTACGTCTGCGAACGGTGCAAGGGTCGGGTGCGGAAGTACATGGTCCGAGGTGGCGATTTTGGAGGAGGGGCTTGAATGCATCTTGGACGTTCCCCGTGGCTCTGGTAGCGACGGGAACGGTACACTCGGCACGAGTGGCTCTGCGAGCAACGTGGTCGATGGCGCTGTAGAGGTCGATGGCGCTGAAGAGGTCGAACGCAGGGGTGCTGCGATACCAAGTGTCTCATCGCCGACTGCCGCGACATAGGTGGTCTCGATGGAACTAGCGATCGTCTCTTTAGGGAGTGCGCACTCATGTTGTAGTGCGGTTGCTCTCGCAGCGTCCTCTGTCGACAGCTCATCGACAGCTTCTTCTTCTTCCAACCGTTTTCAGATGCTCTTCTGTGACCACAGCAGCTGACTCCTCCTCTGTTGCTACGGCTTGTTTTTCGACAACGTCATCTAGCAAAAGCGGCGACGACGGAGGGTCGTCATCCATGGCCTCGGCGCCCATGGACGACTCGAGCACGCATTCGAGCAGACGTGGATCGTTCCTTGACGGCACGATCGACACTGGCGGTGTATCCGGAGAAAACGGTGTCGTCAGCGAGGCGGCGCTGGACTCGGTTTTAGAACGGGCAACCGGCGCGACGCGCTGATGCCCGAGCTTGGCTTCCGTGTGCCCGAGCCGCGCGAGGTGCGATTTCTTCTCGTCCGGATACGGCATTTGCTTGGGCGGCCGCGGACTCTTGGGTTGCGAGGTGTTTTGCGACCGCGACTGGCGCGGCTCGGGCTTGCGCTGGCTCGGCTTGCGCTGCTTGCTATGGGCTTGCATTGCCTCATCCGAATCGCGCTTGGCGGTCCACGCATTGTAGAGTGACTTGAGGGCCTCCAAGCTGCGCTGCTTGGTGTCTACGCGCCAAATAAATTTATCAGTATCAAACTATCAACTTGATACAACACGACCATCTTCGGTCGCGGCAGCGATGGTGTTGCCCAAGGCGGTGAACCACGTCCATGCCTCGTGAGGCGTCGCGGCTGCACGACTGGAAAGGGTGTGAAGAAACGCTAGAAACACGCAGTGAAGCCCAGCACGTGATAGTGAAGGCGACCTTGAACGTCGTCGTTGATCGTACTCGTCTCTTGGCTTGGACCCGCGGCCGCGCGCATCTTGCGCACCTCGCTGAAGCATGGTAAGGAGCGTGCAAATAGACAGAAGAGGTGTACACTTGCACGAGGTAGTTGGTCTTGTAGCAGTTGAATTCGGCCAAGAGGCATTGTTGGCCACGGTCGAGCTTGTCGCACTCGGTCTTCCAGAACGCAACTTGCGCGAGCAATCTACAACCCGACGGTGTGTACCGCGTGTGGAAAGGCTGCCGCACCGTTTTCGCATCGTCAGCATTTCGCCGGCGAGACGCGCGAGGTGCGACGACAGCGTGACAATACGCTGCATCTGAACGCACGCCACTTTTTGATGCGACGCTTTGTGCAGCTACCGCACGCATGAGACCACCCTACGTCGAGTCGTAGTGTACCTCAAGCTCGCTCGGTAGAATAGTCTCGACTGGGCTAGCGCGGGCAGCGTCCCACGGCGTCGGGCTCGCGGCACAGGCGCGCTGGAGCTCGGTCCACTCGACTTCGGTTTCGTGCGCGGCGGCTTCGGTGACGCGCGCCAGAGTCTCGGCCTGCGCGTCGTCGTCACTCCACGGAATCAAGGACGCAATGTCGATGTCGGTGGCCGTTTGGAGCGGCGTTGATGGCAGCATCGCACGGGTTGAGAGCTGGGTGAGGTACGACGTTAGCGCCGCCTGCTTGTCCCGCATCGCTGCCGTCGAGGCTTCGCGCAGAGCGCTCAGTGTATCGCAGAGTACCTAGTGTACACACCCAAGTCCTTTCGTGCAACAAGAATGTGGTGTCCTTCTACCGTGATCTCGTCGCGCAGCAGCTGCTGGGCAGCTTCAGAGGCGTGGCGAACCTTGAGCAAACTGGCCTCGGCGGCCGACACATTCTCTCGCAGTGTCCGGAGCATATCGTCTTTGGTGTATAACTCGCCTTGGAGGTCGCTTACCAAGACAGCCTGGTCTCGAAGGAGTGCTTCGAGGGCCTCTATGCGGGTCGCATCCGGAGCCTCGGGGGAGCTCACATCCACCACGGCCGCAGCCTCGATGTGTTTTGGCACCTTGGCCACGACGGCGTCCGTCTGCACGGATAGCGAGGGGTGCGCGCGCGAAGCGCCGGTCGTCGAGGACGCTTCGGTCGTGCGACTGCTGCCTATGCACATAGAGGGAGGCTCAAACGAGACCGGAGACATTGTTCGTACGCGTGCGCGTCGGTATCGCCGCCAGCTGCGCACGCAGCTCGGTCACTACTCGCGTTCGTTGCCATACGTAGTTGGCAGGAACGGCAGCTACCTGTTGTCGCCAACGTCGTTTGCTGGTCCGTCAGCGCGGTGTTGGCAGCGCGTAACTGGGTGACTTCTTCTTGGCGCTGCTCGACCTCGAGTTTGAGCTACCAATACAGCGTCACGTCAGAAGAAGCCGAGCCCGACCCACGAGCACCTCTTGCAGCCGCTGCAGCGAACGCTGGAGCTGCGCATCGGCGTGCACATCAACGGTCGTCGACACAGCCGAAGGGTCGATGATGCCGAGACCGTTGCAATGGAGGCAAGGCACGTGGCTGCTAGACCGCGCGCTCTTTGGTGGCGGCAAGTGCACCTCCAGCATGGCTTCTGGCGCTGGTTCGGGTGCGAGCGTTTGCACGAGCGACGAGAGATGCACCGCCGCCTTGGACGTCTCCATGGGATCGGTGAGAATCGTTGCGACTTGACTCCACACGTCGGGCAGCGCCATGACTTCAATCATGGCCGCTACCGATCGCATTGGTTCGACTCGCCTCCTCGCACAGAATTCCACTGCACCTGCAACGTCACGCGGCGCGACGGTCTGTGCGCTGACTGCGCTATCGATCGCGAGGCGCTCACGGCGTCCGCCAGGCGCGCCGTCGGCCCACCACGGCGTCGTGGCCACTGGGATCGTTGGTGCTGTTGGTGCTGTTGTTGTTGAAAGTGGCGCGGGAAGGTCGGGCTTTGTTAAGAGCGATTTCCGCAGCGCGTCGAGCTCCGCTCTACAATGCACCAGTGTTCACTCGACGGTCCACGGACTCGGTAGCGACGCACCGGGCTTCGCGCGTTCGCTCCTCCCACTTGTCGCGGTCTTGCCGCAGCACAAAGTTGGACTGCTTGCGCTTCTCCAACTCTTTCTGGAGGCCCTCGATCCGGTCGTCCATCGACGGCTCCTAGACATACGCCATGCGCAATCAAATGAACGACGTACGAGAACGTACATCGGCTGCGACCGACGCCTTGCGCGGCGACGTTTCTTCGGCTCTGGCCGCGTCCATGCGACGCCGGTGCAGTTGAAGCCCCGCAATGGCCTCTACCGCCTTGCATCCACACACTTGAACGATGAAGGGCGTGGGTTACCGTCGAGGGCGCGGAGTGTCGCCGGGTCGGTCTTTTGGCGCGTCACGAGCTCGCGGAGCATGAGGATTTCCTTGTAATGGGCCTTTCGCAGCGCGTCCATCTCGTAGCTGCGTCGATCCAAACTCGACCGAAGACCGTCGGTGACGGCGTCGCACTCGGCCATGCGGGCCTCGAGAAGCGTGCATTTCTCCGTCACGCGCGCAATGGTGTGCGTTCGCTCCTTGAGCTCGTCGCGGAAGACCTCGGTCATCGTGTTGAGGTACCTAGAGAGCGCGCTAGGACCACGACGAGACAATGGGTTGGAGGTCGCACTTTGTCTCGCGGTCCTGGACCGCCAATGACAGAGGGCCTTCAAAGAAACCATCGATCAATTGCACGAGATCCTATGTCGTACATTTTGTAGACCACATAGAAAGAGAGGCAAGCGTACGTCTTCCATGTGGGCGACGTCGTGCCGCCGACAGTGGTCGTGCAGCGTGGCCAAGAGGTTGGTGCGGGCACGACCGACGACCGACGTGGTCTCATGCTTGAGCCGCGGAGCGGTCGTCACGAAGCGCGGCACCGGCGCCTCGAGCGCACTGTCATCGTCCGTCTCCGGGATCGCGTCCATCACGAGGCGCGTACTATGGAAAGGCCAGACGGTTTCGGCGCCAAATTAAAGTTTGCGACATCACATGGAGAGGAGGAACCCAGCCCACGAGGCGTGGCCAAAGACGGTGGTCATCGCAACGATGTTTTCTCGTTGTAGTCTGAACCTCTACTCGGCTCGTCTTAGTAGCTGCAATTCAATACAAGAACGCAGACACGCAGCGACAACGCGGCATGATGATGGGTATGTCGAGGCGTTGAGCCGTCGTTCGATGGAGCCCTAAAAGCCTCGTCGCTTCGCACACCGGTGCAATAATTCTCACGGACGCTAGCATGACCCTGACGTGCGTTGCTCGCGACGTCGATGACGCGGCGGCGACGACGCTAAACTTGATGTTGATTGGCTATAATTCACGACCGTGATTTTCATTAAGCCAATCGCATCGTGCCAAGAGTGTTTAGGTACATGGGGAACACACACATGTTCGTAGCAATATTTGGTCTCTTCATAGTATGAATATCCCGCAGTAAAGCGTTTACCCGCACTTGTCTTTCGCCTTTTACTAAAGACAACCGTGGACGTCTTACAAAAATGCGGCTTCACCAATTTCTGACTTCCCTCTGGGAGGACCCCTTCACCCAACATTTCAACATTCTACACACTCTCTTGTACTCTTTACACTTGCTCGCTCACTTTTCACACTCGATTTCAATTCGCTGCATACCATGTCGACTGCCCGCACGCATACATTAGAGCGTACTATCAATACCCTTGCTTATGAGGCACGGGGCTAAACATGTTCTTTTCCAACGGTGTGGGGTCCAGGGCCATCGTCGCTAGCTACGGAGCTCGGCGAGGAGCTGGAGACAGCCGGCAGCCGACGGCGTGAGCTCCATGGTGCTACGCAAGACGCCATCAGATGGAGAAGCCACCGAATGGACGACTACCTCGTCGACAGCGCTGCTAATGGCACAAACATGAGTCGTGTGCTCTCGTACTGATCTTGAGCGTGGACATATCGGTCCTGCACGTCGGCGACCGCGAGTGTGCACTCGATGAGGAAGGCTGAAGCAAACTTTAGACCATGGATGCGATGTCGAATCCAGGAAGTACCGTAGCTCGGCGTCTCGGCGCAGCCTTGAAGCGTCACGCCAAGCAGCAGCGGCGGCGAGAGGGCGCTGCGTGGGACGTTGATCTCCTCCTCAACTTCGGCCGTGATCGAGTCGAAGAGCTCGGCGACGCAGCGCGCGTTGAGCTCATCGCTTGGCACGTAGTCCCGATCGAAGTGCAAACCCAGTTTCTACAAATTGCATGAAACACAAACAGGGCGAAGGCGGCAAGAACCTCGGGCTCCGGGTGGCCACCAGGCACGTCGGCCATGTTGGGGTATGCGCCGACGGCGTTGCTACGCTGGAGGAAGACCACATGCTTGTCGCTTGTCACAAGCGCTATCGTATATCGCATCGGTGCGAAGCGGGTCCATTGGTATTACCTGCGGCGACGCCAACCTTCCTCGAGAGGTGCTGGCGCGGGTCGTCGCCTCCGTCTCGCCGCAACGTAGCCACCATCTCAGGGCGTGAACACGTGCTAATGTACTCTTTATAGCTAGTGAGGCCCCACGTCATGGTGAGGCCGTCCGGCGTCAGTGCAGACGACGCCAAGCGGAACTTGGCACCGTTGAAGAGGTGGGGCTGCATCGCCAGCTTGTCGTCCCACAGCTTGTCCATAGCGTCTTCAAGCTCGCGAGATGCGTGTTGGCGCCGGTTGCCTGCTGGCGATAGCGCGATGCGAACGCGGTCCTGGCCGAGGGGACCACGGCCGCCGGCGAGGAAGGATTCGACCGAGCTCATGAAGTGCACTTTCGGCTTTGACCTGTAGCAACATGTTTAAACGCGTTAAAGGTTGCGGGGATGCGAGAAATTAATTTCCATAACGCGCTCAGGAACCGCATTTTGGCACAGCTTCTGTTCCAATACAATTCAGATGAGTGCCCGCAGTGTTTCACATCCAGCCAGCGCCCGTCCCTATTCCTTGTATTGCGATCTTCGTCGAGGCCGCATTTACCCTCATGTTTAAACGACCCAATTGTCGATGATGATACAGGTCGCCATAAAACCTGTCGCGTTGAATATCCAAAATCAAAGGTTTCCGCGTGACCGCCACAGCATGAGCATCCCTGGCACGACCGTGGTCCTAGGCTACTGCGACTTGGCCGCGGCCGGCGCGCGCCTCCTCCATCACATCTACGTACAAGACGCCGCACTTCTCGAGAGCTCGCTGACCGTCTTGGGCCTCACCGTGGCCATTCGCACATATGCCGAAACCAGCGTGAGCTTCGTCGTCGTCTGCGATCCCGTGCCCGACGCGCTCTGCACAGCCTTTGCCGCCGAGCTCACGGACCTCCTCGTCGGTAAGCGCGTCGTGCTCCTCACGGCGCCCAACGTACCGCTTCCGAGCGCGGACGAGCGCTTCGTCTTTTGGACCCAGTTCCACGCGACCGCGCCGCTGAGCGGACTCTCGTCAGCGCTCTTTCACCCGATTCCGCTGGCCAAGTGGACGCTCAAGGACGCCTTTCTTTGCGCTTGCTTGCATTTCTTCCAAGTGGAGGCGCTGCCGCTGACGGTGCTCTTGGTCCGCGGCTACAAGTACACGGGGCGCGTTGCAGACGGCTCGGCTGAGGTATTCTATCCATCTTTCCTTCGACAAGATCATCCTGGGATCATGGATGCTCATGCGACGATGATACTAGGCCATTGCCACGCTTGGCGAAGCGCTGCCTCTTGTGCTCCAGGCGCTGGGCATGTCCACGTCGTTTGAGGTCGATGCCAAGTCGGCGAGCGTTATGAAGATGCTTTCGATGCACCAAGCTGCGCATGGCGGCGAGTCGAGCGTCCTGTACAACTAACGCGACGGCTTTTACCTCGATCCGACGACCCCTTGCATTCGTGTGTTGATACGTGCATCGACGCCATGCGCCATTCTGGGACAGGGACCGGTAGACTCGTGGGGCGGCGTTGGCAGAAAAACAACCGCCGCGTCGGCTGCTCGCCCACGTCGTCGTCAAGCTTGGTCACGAGATGCGCTTCATTCTTGACGCGTCTCGCCGTTGCGACCCCGAAGCGCGGTCGCAGTGGATGCTATTGTAGCGTCGTCCACACTGCAATGCGAGAGAAGCCCATCATAAGCTCGATTGTAATCGCTTGGCAGACGAGATGTAGCGAGCAATAGCGTTGCACGCACGCAACTGGCGGCGGATGGACGGTTGCAATCGGCGTAGAAAGTGCAGTGGATCATCCGGATATGCAACAAATCCATCCAATCGAATGCGCGCGTGCCTGGGCAGCATCCGGATATCGCGAAATCCAAGCCAACGTCCGCGACGCCGGCTTCCGCCCGTTGGCTCGGAGCTTCAGTCGCGCTCTTCTTCGATCGACACATGTGGCAGTCGGCGCGCGCAACGAGCCGCGCGTGGACGCTCGTGTGCGACAAGCTCGCGGCGACCGACGATCTGCTCTCGACAGCAGAGCTCGACGCACTCCTCGCCAAGGTCGCCTCGCTGCCGCTGCCGCCGCCTCGCCTGCGCACCGACGACGTGGGCGGCACCTTGGCTGCGCTCGCCACCAAGGTGCCCACCAAGTCGGAGCTGCTCGTGGCCGACTTTATGCTTGTGCTACGCCACTGCTGCAAGGAAAAGCTGCCGCTCCGGGCCGAGCACGTGACCATTGTGCTGACGTACTGCATGAACGCACTACTCCACTGCCCCTCGTGGTAGGCGACGACATGCCATGGTTGGATGCAGCGAGGCCAATGATGGCATGGTGCTAGGTACGCCGAGCCGACGCTGACGGGCATGGCTCTGCTGCTGCGCGACAATGCAGACAAGTGCCCTTTGCTGCACGCGTCGATCGTGACGCACCTCGCGGCGTACCTCGACCCGACGAGCGCCGACGTGGGCGCTCGCTTTGCGGCGACGCAGTGCGTCGCGTACCTCCTGCACGCCTCGTCCCTCGCATCCCCGCCGGCCTATGCCCTGCGTCTCTGGACGACGCTCGTCGACAACTTTTTACAGCAGTGTCGCCAGCTCCGCGGTGACGTGCCCGGCGTGCAGTGGACCATGGACCGTATACTGTACAAGGTACGACGAGGCTGTCGCATGACGACAAGGTGTTTATATCGTCTACATGTAGACGTGCGCCGCGAGCCTCGAATGCATTTTGGCGCTACTGCCCGCGAAAGACGCCCCGGACCTCGGCCAGCAAATGCGCTTTGCGCTCTCCAACGTGCTCGCGAGCTTGCGCCAGATCTTGGGTGCTCTTCTTGTTCCTAGTGGAGTCGCACATGCCAATAAGTGTACTGGGGTTAGGGTGTGGTCTCGTGCTCCAGGGCGCGACGTCGTCGTCGATCTCGGACTCGGACTCGGAGACGCTCAAGCAGGGCATGTACGACCGCCTTTTTTGCGTCGTCCTCGGTCAACGATACACGACTATGTATGTAGTGGGCTGAGCGCACGCCTGCGCCACCTGGTGGTGCGTGTGCTGTGTACCATTCTCAAGGTGTACCCCACGAGCATCACGCTGTCGATGAGTCTCTACCTTCCCGAGACCTTCTCAGCGCACATGGTTTTGTACGATCAGTCCCCGTCGATCTTGACGCTACTGCTGTCGGATCCGTACGAGCTTGTGCGCCTTGAAGCGCTCAAGTGGCTCGAACTTCTGTGGCCCGCACTCGAGCTGCGCTGCGACCTAACCCTCGCCAAGGCGCCGACGGCGACGACGTTTCGATCGCGGTCCGCAACCATGCTCTTGATGGTCCACCAAGTGCACATTGCGTTGCTACACGCAATGCGCGTCGAGCCCGACATGGCGGCGCTGGTTCAAATCCTCAAGGTAGGCGGCTTTTTTTTCATTTTTTCGTTGCTTGTCTTCCTTTTTTCATATGTTTCATGTCTTTCTAGACGCTGACGCTGCTCGTGCAACAAGTGCCGTACGGCCACGTGCTCCAGGAGCTCGCGGCCGCGACACCGCCGCTCGCCTCGGTCCTGCACGCCATGCTGGGCCACGTGCACGCCCTCCTCTTCGCGTCGGGTAGAAAATGCCTCGTCACATCACGTGGGTATATCAAGGACGACATGGATGTAGACCACTCGATTCGTGTCGCAGCGCTGGCCTGCATGTCGAGCCTTTTGAGCACGAACGAGCCGTGTGACGTGGTCTTGCGCTGGCTCGAAGGCGAGGCGCTCACGCTGACGCTGCCCACCAAACGAACGCCGTGGATGGCCGCGCGCAAGACGCCATTCTTGGTCGAGATGCTGGTGCAAGCCAAGGCCAACGAGCCACTCGCCGTGCCCTTTCACCGTCTCGACGCCATGGCGCTCCTCTCCAAGGTGGCCAAGAACTATGCGCCCGGCCTTAGGTACGGCGACTTGCTTGCTGTGCAGCTCACACGCCTGGTGCATGTATAGCCGTCATTGGTCGCGCTTGGCCGACTTTTTGCTGGTTGCCTTTCGCGACGTCGACCAAAACGTCCGTCTGCAAGCCGTCAAGATTTTGGAAAACTACATCAAGGGCGATGCGGCCAACAACCACTATGTACGTGCGAGTCGACACATTGCATTGTATCAACTCTATGATTGGTACTAGCTTCCGTTTCTATCCACGCATGTGGTGCGTGCGTTCCATGACCCGTCGCACCACGTCCGCGCCAGTGTCTGTGCGTGCTTTACGCTGCTGCGCGAAGCCGACTGGGCGACGTTGTCGCTGGCGCCGCTGACAAAAACGTTTCTTGCGACGCCCCTCGACGCGTCGGCCGTTGTCCGCGCTGCGGGCTTTCGCCTCCTTGGCGCGCTCGTCTTGCTTCCTATCTTCAAGGTATGTGGACGTCTTGTGCTCTACATGTTTCTTTTTCTTGTATTTGTCGTATTTTTCGTGTATTTTTCGTATCTTTTCGTATCTTTTCGTATTTTTTCGTATTTTTCGCATTGTTGGATGTGTAGACGCCCAGTTTTGTGTCGCAAGTGGTGCAGCTTGGCATGCGCCTCGCCACCGACTCGACGCTCAACGTGCGCGTCCGCGTCGTGTGGGCCATTGGCAATGCGTGCACGACGCCAGGCCCCGATTCGACCGACGCCCAAGACATGTACGTACTTAGGGTTAGGTTAGGGGTAGGGTTTCTGATGTTTTGGCTGGTTTCTAGGCCGTGGCTCATCATGCTGCTCGAGCCCGCGCTTGTCTGCCACGTGCTCGAATGCATGCTCACGATGCTCGATGATAACGACAAGGTCGTATCGAGTGTCGTCCGAACGATGGGTCTTGTCGCGCGCTGGCTCTGCGCGTCCCCGTACCTCTCCCAAGTCGCGCAGCTGGACGTGGCCGTGGCGCCGAGCTGCCTCCTTGCGACAGCCATGGAGAGCTTGGCGCGCAAGATTGGCGACGGTGCACCCAAGGTACGACGCTCTCGAGAGGGTATTATCCTACATATCGCTTTGGGAATGGTAGGTGCGCTGGAACTCGTGCCACGCGCTCGCCAAGATCTTTCAGAGTCCAGAGCTGCCCGTGGCGTCTGCGCCGTGGACGCCCACCGTGTTTGCTGCGCTCCTCGGGGCCATCCAGCAGCAAGACAACTTCAAGGTAGGATTCGGCGTGACGCTCGTATGAATCCCTTGTGTGGCCAGGTGCGGATCAGCGCGACCATGGCGCTTCGCGTGTCCCTCTCCCGCGTCTCGTATGGTGTGTTTTACGAGCCGATTGTGGTTGCGGTCGTCGACACGCTGGACGCCGTCGTCGAGCTCAAGGACATTTGCGAGTTCAAGTACAAGGAACAACTCGAGCTCCAGTTGTCGTTTACGTTGCTGCACTTGGTGGGCGTGGCGCAGTCGCCGGCCGACGAGGCGCTGCTCGGCACCATCTTTTCGCGCCAGTACAAGAATTTTGTCTACGACTGGCTCTACCACCACCAAAACAAGATGGTACGACAATATATATGTCCATGTCGAGCTCAAGGACATTTGCGAGTTCAAGTACAAGGAACAACTCGAGCTCCAGTTGTCGTTTACGTTGCTGCACTTGGTGGGCGTGGCGCAGTCGCCGGCCGACGAGGCGCTGCTCGGCACCATCTTTTCGCGCCAGTACAAGAATTTTGTCTACGACTGGCTCTACCACCACCAAAACAAGATGGTACGACAATATATATGTCCATCTTGAAAAAGGACGACGTGTGCGATGCCTAGTACGCGGCCATCTTTGGGGACGAAGGCGAGGACTGTTGTGGGCCCAGTGACGACGGCCACGAAGTCAACCCGCTGAGCTGCTCGGCGGTCGTGCACGCGTGCGATGTGCTCTACCGCGTCGTCCGCGACCACTGCCCCGCACACGTCGGCGTGCCGTCGGGCAAATCGCCGAAGTCAAGCTCTATTTTCGAGATGGATCTCAACCACCTCGACGGGTTTGAGTTTTGAGTGTGGCATATCGTAACACAAAGCAAGGTTGCCTACAAGGACGTGGTCGTGGTAGTCGCGACGGCCGATGTTTGCCGCAGCGCCACTTGCTCGGACGTCAGCGGCAGGTAGTAGAGCACGGGCTTGGTGGTGGTTTTCCAAAAGAGGTCGTCCATGGTCACGGGCGGGGCTGCGTGCGAGAGTGAGACCTCGCGAGCCGAGATTGCCTTGCTACCTGGGAGCGAGGCGGCCGTCGGCTTGCCCACGGAGGCGACCAGCGTTGGTCTTCGTCGCAGCTCCGGCACGGGGTTCTAGCGTCATATTATCGCCTATACAAAGAGCACGACATGTCGAGAGGCATACCGCCGTTGCGATCGCCTTGGCGGTCGAGACCGCGTAGTCGACCGAGAGGGCCTTGCCGTGGTGGGCCGGCCACACAACACCGTGCAGACGCTGGCGCGTCGCCGTCGCCTACGCTTGCTCCAGTCTTTGTACGCAATGACAGCTGGTCGTACAATCTCGGGGGTCGCAAACGTGACGTAGCAGTGCGTCTTGATGCTGTCGATCCAGAAGCCTTGGTCCTCGACGAAGACGCCGTCGGCCTGCACGAGCGCCTACGGTTATATGGGTTGGTTTTCAGAGCACCAAATGCACAATGATTGCTCTGTACGTGGACAGCTGCACAAAATTGTCGATGCGAAGCGTGCACGACACGGGGTTCCTACATACGGCCCTGTGCAGCGATCGCGGAAGAGGATGCTTGCACGCGTACTTGGCCGGTGGCACGACAGCAGCCGTCTCGTCGACCTTGCGCTTCTTGGCTGGCGGCGCCGCTGTCTCGTCTATTGTTGCATCGGTCGTGGATACTTTGATGTAAAATCCATGTACCGGGGGCCACCGACGACGCAGCAACGTCGGTCGTCGTCGCTGGAATTGCATCGGGCTCTGTGGCCATCGGCTCGTCTGACGTTGTGGTCGCGTCTAGAGAGGCGTCAGATCTGGTGCATGGATTTTTTGGCGTCGTCGTACGGGCATGATCGTCGGCGTTCTCATGGCTCGTCGCGGTAGCCTCGGGCTCGACGGTTGCAGTGGGCTCCAATGGTTTTGAGGGCTCGCTCGCAGCAGAAGGCGCCTCGTTGGCCGGCAACGGCGCTTCTGTTGTAGGAGATGGCACGTCGTCGGCCGGCGCGTCCGTGTTGCAGTCGGACGCAGGAGCCTCTTCGCTCGCCGCAGGCGCATTTGACTCCTATCGCACACCGCTCGTCCGCGCGTGTGTACTGGAGTAGAAATGCGCGCACCTCAAGAAGCGCCACGAGGCGTGCCTTGAGCTCGGCCTAGGCGCGACAACATGGCCTCGCTTCTCGCCGTGTGCGCAAGCACCTACCTTGGTCCCGCGGGTGGCGGCGCCGTGCTTCTGGAGCTCCGCCTGCAGCTTCTTCACCTAGGCGCTGCGTGGGCGGTCCATCCTGGAGGACGAGGTTGCGGGTACCGTCATGCGGTCGATGGCGTCGGTGCTTGGCATCGTCGAGCGAGGTGGAGTGAAATGGAGAGTGCTGCATTTGCACCAATCACCGCACGCCATGCACACGATCACCAATCCCATGCGTTTGTGAGTAATTGCAAGCCACATTATTACCAATGGCATGGCGATTCTATCGTATGCGCTCTTTGATTGGACGAAAAGCATGCGCGATCCAAGATTTCTAGCTGGTCGCCGGGTGAGCGCACCATTTTTCTTCTACCGTGCGCATCGTCCAACGCAGACGAGGGCTCGATGTCGCACAGTACCTACTCTATCATACACGTGTGTTGGTATATGATTTTTGTCTTCAATTCAGACATATTGTACACACGGTCGGCTTGACTAGGAGGCACCGATGTTAATAACTGACGAGTCCACCACCGCCATCCAAGTCAATGAGGCCCGTGACCAGTAAAATGATGAAGGAGGTGGCGGTCGTTGAAGGTACAACGCTGTCGAATAGTACACAAGCGAGCACGGGGCCAAAGTCTCTTGTAGCGTTGACGCCCAGCTGGAACTCCAGAGCCAATTCTCAAACTATCCATGGATCTGTCTGTCTTTCATCATCTATCACTCCGCTCATCGTTCCATGAGAGCCTTCCACATGTCTGATTCAATCCTTATTCTCTGGATATGAAAACAACTCGACAGGTGCGGTCTCAATCCACTGCCACCGTGGTCGTCACCGGGGGCGTGTCTATGTACAAAACGAATTGAAATGTATTTCCACTGTTAGCGTTGCTGCTTACGCCATGGTAGCGGCGGCGAGTACCGCCAGCGCGCTCCAGGTCGCCGAGGCCACCACCGCATTCGAGGTGCCACTGGGCTTGGCGGCTGTCGGCGACCCGTCGTCGTTGTTTTGCGACGTCCCAACCGGTGCCGTGGTCGTCGTCGGTGTCGGCGTCGGTGTCGCTGTCTCGTTCACTACACATCATCATGATGGATTTGCATGGTCGTCCTGGAGCGAGCACGTTCGTACCTGTGGTGGTCGGTGCCAATGTCTCGGTGGCATTCGGTGCCGTCGTCTCGGTGGCGGTCGGTGCCGTCGTCTCGGTTGCGGCCGGCGCTGCCGTGGCGGCAGGTCCCGCGCCCGCTCGAGCGAGCGCCAGAAACACGGGGTACGAAATGCCCGAGATTTGGTCGGACGTGATCACTTTCGGCGCCTTGGTCAAGATGCACGCCGGCGAGATGTTGGCGATGCCGGTCTGCACCGCGCCGTAGACTTTGATGCAGCTCACGTCCTCGGCCATGAGCGCGGCTTGCGCGGCCGTCGCGAGCGCAGGGTACGGCACACCGGTGGGGTCGAGGCCCACGTCGAGTGCGCACTGCAGCACCGAGCCCGACACGGTGAGCACCTCGCTTGTCACTGCCGCCTGGATCTCGTTGGTCGAGCACAGCTCTTGCGCATACGTCATAACGAGCGCCGAGAGGAGAAGCGAGAGCTGCATGGTGCTGCGAAGGAATGCAAAGTTGAAATGGCCTTTTGATCAGCGATCGCGAAAGCTTCGATTTTGGAAGGTGCTTGCTGAGCATCGAAATCGAAGAAGGTGCTTCTCGCCTTTCTCGCAACCTGCGCCTGCTGCCTTTTGGTCGTTTGGCACGGGACGATAAGCACAGCTCTGACCTCGAGAAGCAGACAGCTGTGTACATCGACGCATACCAGGTACTGATGCCCGCTTGTACGATTCGCGCTGGAAGAGTACGTACGTCCATATACTGTAAAGTCGGCACTGTTTCGCCTGGAGTGACAGAGTATGGAGGGTAGCGGTAAACACGTCAAAGCAAGGACTTACAAGGAAATGTCCTGGCCAAAGCCACGCTTTCTCTTGGGCTGCTGCTTGGGAATCGTTCTCAGATATACCCGCTCCCAATGTTGGTTGACCATCATCCTCCCGCACATGGGACAAGCGGCGGCTACTCGACATCTCGCCCCAAGGCTTCCGAGGGTCGCTTCAGGGAGCGGTCACGGCTTCCTCGTCCATGGGTTAACTATCGAAGTAGTGCCTGCTAGCAATGAATGCATGGCCCACGACAAGCATGTGACACGACAAAATGTGGGGCTTGGACTCCACAGCCTTCGCTGCCAGCACGTGGGCATCAAGTCGTTTCTTTATCTCCAGCTGCTGTCAAGTCTTCAATTGGGATTACGAAAGGTTTTATTTTGAAAATATAAAGTGGTGAAGTAAAGTGGAATGGATCAAACGTGGGTCATTTAGACCGTAGCAGCAGCAACGATCGCAAGTGCGGCGAGCGTCGGGACAAGGATCGACGCCGACGACGTGGCCTTGGGGGTCGTCGTCGTCGGAGCCGGCGTCGCGCTCGTCGACGGGGTCTTGGTCACAACCGTGTCCGTGATGGGCGTCACCGTCGAGTAAACCGGTACGGTGGTCGAGTTAACCGGTGCGGTGGTCGAGTTGCCCGGCACCAATGTCGAGTTGCCCGGAGCAACGGTCGTGGTACCGGGCGCGGTCGTCGAGCTACTGGGTGCAGCAGTCGAGTTGCCGGTCGGTGCCGTCGTCGTCGACGGCTTGGTTGTCGTCGTACCCGGCGCACCGGTCGTCGTGCCTTGGAGGGCCGTGACGTAATCCTTATACGATACGGACGAGATTTGTGCCGACGTGACAGGCACAGGGCTCGTCACCAAGTAGCACGCGGGCGAGATCTTGGCGATCGCCGACTGAATGCTGGTGTAGAACGCCGCACAACTCGAGCTCTGGAGGAGCGCGTTGACTTGGGCAGGCGTCACGTTGGCCGGCACGGGAACGGCCTCGATCGAGAGCCCCGTGTCCTTGGCGCACTGGTGGAGCGTCGTCGCCGACGTGAGCGCAACCGGCGTGATGGCTGCGATGAGGTCGGCGTCCGAGCACATGTGGTTGATCGGCGTGCTTTGGGCGGTCGTCGAGGCCGCCATAGCACAAAGGATGAAAGTAGTGATCGCCTGCATGGGTGCGTAGGATGTGGCCAAAACAAAAATGATGAACCACCCATTTGGCGCGCCCGAACGAAAAGTATCTTTTTTATCACGCCGCCTTTCTGCGACACGCCAACGCATATCGCTCGATGACACCCATGCTATTGTGCCGAATCGCGCACACGACACTGTGCCGTGTACCAGTGGCCGTGTACTGTGTAGCCGTCGCGCTCGATGGGTCGATGTGGCTTATATTGCTTGTTCGCAAAGTGCAAACTCCAAACGGCAAACTCGACGATGGCACCACGACAGTGACGCAGCTGCCGCCTGCTTGTGAACCCAGCGATCACGTACACAATAGATACGACGTAGATTCAGCGACGCCACGTGATTGCGAAGCGGCGGCGGTGCGTAGGCGGTGCTTCAAGGATCGGTGTTCTTGAAGGCCGCGTGGCAGGCTTCTTCAAACTTTCATCGCCTCTTGGTTGCGTGCGGCAAATTTTGTCCAAGCGTCCAACTCGCACGGCAAGGACTCGTAGTATTGTACAGGTGGCGAATCATGGAAACATCCAGTGACGAATAGTATATGCATCGTGCATGTTGATGAAAGACAGTGGGTCTCCTTAGACCATGGCCAGCATAGTGACGGCACACAGTAGCGTGATGCTCGACGCCAACTGCATCGGGCTCGAGCTCACTCTCGTCGGCGTCGGCGTTGCATTCGATGTGCTTGGCACGGTCGGCGTCACGGTCGTCGTCGCGGCAATGGTTGTCGGTGCGTCCGTCGTTGCATTGGCATCGGTGGCGTTGGCAGTGGGTGACACCGTGACGACCGCGGTTGCGTTGGTCGTCGAGTTGGAACTGCTCGACGACGACGACAAGAGCAGCGTCACAAACTCGGTGGTCGAGAGGCTTGATACATCGGCCGTCGTCACGACACTTGGCGACGTCTGAAGCGCGCAGAGAGGCGAAATCGCAGCAATGGCGTCTGCTACGCTGCTCGCAAAGGACATGCAGTTGGTGTCGGCGAGGAAGGCAGCCAGCTGCGTCGACGTGATCGGCGACGAGCTAGCAATACTCGCAATCGAAAGCCCCGTGGTCGTCGAGCATTGCGTGAGCGCGGTCGCCGCCGAGAAGAGCACGGGTGCGACGGCCGTCTGGAGGACGCTGGACGAGCACGCTGTCGTCGCCTCGGTGGTCGCCATTGTCGAAGCAATCGCAGTCGTAGCAATCAGAAGCGGAGCCAAGCCGTGCATGTTGGTGGTGCCTTGGATGGTGCTGGAACGTGGGGAATGCGGGAATGAGCACTGCTGTCGTTGTGGTTGAATCGAGAAGCTCTCCCTGTCTTGGTCGCAAATGCTTGCAATGGTTGAGGAAACAAATAGGCGAGTATCCAACTGCCAAATGACAACTGGAATCCATCCAACGCTCGACACCATAATGTGAATATATATTTGTGTCCCAGAGAAATATATTTGTCTGTTGGCCACGTCATCATCGGCTGACGGCAAACTCGATATTCCAACCACGGCCGTGTACCAGAGAGGCTTTCGCAACAACCGGACATTTTTTGTCGGCTTTGCTAGGTCCTTCGACCTTTTGTGGCTCAATGCGACCTGCGACATCCGATCCACAAAGCTGCACGCTGAGCGACACGACTCCCTCGGCGAAAAATATGTTCTAATGAATCAATTGAGTTTCATTTGACGCCAAGAATGCCGACATGTGGCGCACCAACTCTCGTTTACGTACGTGGTCGTCCGATGAGCTAGCCTCAAGACGTTTGTGTGCCCCAGCACGGGCGCAATGACGCGCTGCAATGGGGTGCCGCACATCGACAGTTTCGTTGCACGCAGCAACTGCCACGTCATCCTGTCCGTGGCAGTGCCACGTCATGGAGCCCAATTTTGTGGCCGCGGTCGTGGCTAGCCACACGCAAGCGCAACTCGAAGTCAGGGCCACAAATGCAGTTGGTGGGCGTGCTCTTGCAGCGTATTGTGCCACGTCACATGGTTACGGTTGACACATTTCCCATGTCCACGCCACAAAATGATAGAATATCAAGGTTTCCATTCGCCCTAGGCAACCATGGCCACTTGTACTTGATCACAAATGGCCGTGAGCTCTGTGCACGCGGCACCAATCGTCGCCAACAGCGGCGCAAGGGGTTCCTTCTTGAGCGCTTGCAGAAGCCGGAGCACGCGCACGACCTCTGCGAGCACGTCATCCTGTGGTGCCCCTGCCGCGACCTCGAGATGGCTCTGGATCGTGTTGAACACCAAGCACCTAGCAGACAGCAAGCTCAGGCATTCCATCAATGTCGTCATCATCCGCATCATCGCCATCCTACCGCAAGAGGCCGAGCACGACATCGTCGACATGCTGTGGCATGCGCACCCAAGCGTGGACGACGACCAAGCGCAGCGTTTCGAGCGCATCGAGCGTCAGTAGCTTGTTCTCGAGACAAGCCAAGAGCACGGTCAGGATCGACGGAAGGTACTGCACGATCTGCACGCTGTGGGGCGCCCCCATCGCAACGATCCACGGCCGCAAGCCAATGACATATACGCGCTTCATGGTCACGTCCGAGGTCATGTCCCAGGACCGCAGTAGCGTCGGAAAGAACCGGTCGTAGCTTGTGATCTCGTGGGCCACGGACGTCACCGCCAACGTGTCGGCGAGGCAGCGCAGCGTGGCTTGCAGAAAGGACGCGTCGCTCATCGCAATCTTGAGGGTTTCGTACAGCATGTGCAGCACAATGTCGCTGTGCCAGCGGACGTCCGTGGGCGTGGCCTCGGTAACGACGTGCTGGAGGACGTCGACGCCAATGCGCTGAACCGACACGATGGTTTGGTCGAGCAGCGGCAGTGCGAGCGCGAGCGTGCGGCCGACGACGTCGTGGTCGAGCGCCGGAGAGACCAAGTGCTGCACGAGGAACCGAAAAGCATAGGGTGCTGGGCAGCCCGCGCGCACCCACGTCTCCTTCCGGCACTTGGTTCCTAGGACCGACAGCGCGCGCTTGCAGTGCCTATCGGATCGCGTCTGGTATGAGAAGCCATTGAGATGCGAGGGCACGAGTACATAACGACAAGCTCGTCGCACGAGGGCGGGGCGAGGCCGCGGCGCCACCCAACGTGCGCGCAGGCCGCATGAAGGAGCGCTTCCGCTTGCGCATGCGCTTTGGGTGTATGCCACGGCGCGTCGTTGCACAGAAAATGGCTGCACGCGAGCAGCAACGTTGGCAGCCACTTGGCCGAGTCGCGCGGGGCAGGCAATGATGTCATGAAGGCCGCGTCGAGCCGCGCAAGAATGCGGCTGCACTGAAAGATGGGATGCACGATGCTTGCGAGGAACGCAGGTGTGAGCGCGTCGGCGTCGGCTACGAGCGTGGTTTGTAGCAAGAGGTCCGCCGTGTCGGCCCACAGCGCGTCCATCTCGCCGAGCGACGCCTCGACATGGAGCTCGGGCTGCTGCTCATACCGGGCGAGCGCATCTTCGGCTGCCGCTTCGAGCACGATGGAGCCGCCGGCAAAGACGGCAGCTTGGAGCGGCGCCACACACTCGGCTCGGAAGGCCGCGACAAGGTGGCCATGTTCCATGGTCGGTATCCTCTGGACATTGATATTGCACATCAATTATTGGAGGTCATGGGGCCGCCGCCGCACGGCCAAGCATCAAGAACGCCCGACCGGCGACCTCGACGCGTATGTGTACGGCAGGGTCGTGTAGCACCATCAATGGCGCTTCGGCTAGGCTAGGTAGGGCCAGCGTAGCGCTAGCCACCGACGGCGAGGCTCGGTTCAATACAGACCTTGTCGCCATCACTCGCATCTGTTTTTGAAACAACCTGCGAGGCGATGACATGTTAACGTCGCAAGGCGTCGATACGAGGCTAGCGGTGCCGCTGTGGGTTGCAAGACCGACAGTGATATCAAGGCAAGACGAGGAGTGTTGAGATATCGCAGGATTTAAATTCCATTAATAGTTTCCTCCCTTAAGTTGTCGAAATCAGCTCCCCTACACGGCTTTATAGGCCGAGAGGGTATCCGGTACGAGGCAAAGCTAGCAACATTTAGTAGTAGATCTGCATGGCGGGGCCCATGGTCGACTTGAGGTAGAGGACCTTGATGTTCTGCCAGTTCTTCTTGAGGAGCGAGGCGAGGAAGTTGGCAGCCAACTGGGTGTTGACAATGATCTCTTCCTTGGTCTGGCCGACGTGGGCGACGGCGAGGTTGAGGCAGAGCACCTTCTTCATCTGGAACTTGATCGTGGCGCGGACGGCGTTGGCCTTGTCGTTGATGTCCTCACCCGACGTGATGAGCGTGGGGAACTTGCCGGCCTTGTTGAGCGAGGGACCGAGCAGACGCGGGATCTGCTTGATGAGGGTGTCGGAGGCAAGGAAGGCATCGTACTTCTTGGCGAACTTCTTGATGACCTTCTTGTTCTTGTTGAACTTCTTGAGGTCATCGACCGTCATGAACTCAAAGCCGTTCTTCTCGGCGAGCTCGCAGTGCACGGCGTTACCGATGATGCAGATCTTGAGGTTCGGCTTCGGGACCGTCGGGAGCTTGAACGTGCCCGAGAAACGCTTGTCCTTCGTCGGGTCGTAGTTCTTGAGGCGATCTGGAGTTCGATCGTCTCGTGGAAGTTGCGCTTCTTGCCCTTGACGTCATCGTTGCCGACCTTGATCGTCTCACCGGCCGAGAAGGCGAGGATGTCTTCGACGGCCTTGGCCAAAAGCTCCGAGTTCAACTTGCTCATACTTTACTGTGTCGCTGGAACAACGATAAAGGGGAAATACTACGGCGTGGCACATGACACACCATCGCCACCAGCCATGTCCAGCCAACACTTTTTGGCCAATGGCCTTGCGCCATGCACTGCCTCCGCCAATGGCATCGCGCAAAAGTCGGATTTTTGCACCCACCAATCCTGGCCCGAGGCTAATTGCACGCAATTGACAGCGCCGGATTGCGGCTTGCTGGCCGGCATCCCACGTCGATGCCAACGACGAACACGGCGCATGGACGCACGAAGCCGACGGGCAAGGCCAAGGACGATGCGGGCACAGCGCTTCGCTAGAGCGCGTGGGCGCGTGATGGCAGGACGCGGAGCCCAATGGCCGACAGCGTGGTCTCGCCGCCTCTACGATGCCAATCACTTGCGACGGACGACTTTTCACTGCACACGTAGGCGCGCTGGCGTATATGCGTAAGGCGGATACGGTGCGCGCTCGCGCGATGCCACTGGATCGCGCATCGTGTTGCCGTGCCGACTTGTACAGGTCAGCGAGATCGCTATCGGACTTGTATCTCACGATGGCTCTGCTCTGGGAGGGCATTGCAGCAGCCAAGCGGATGCGCCTGGAAGGCTGCAGCAGAGTAGCGTGGTGGCCGCGACCTCGTCACAGCGAACTTGTTGGACGTTTTCTCCTGCGTCAGCGTTGCGGGCGACCGTCGTGGCCTGATACAGCAAGGCGATTGCATGGCGGCTGCACGTAAGCACGCAATGCGCACACATACAATCGTTGCTCCTCCAAATGGACTCAACGCGCCATCGATGCCGGCGCTTCAACGTACCGGACACGCTCGCGCCAACGCCTCGTGCCCACGCTCTCTCTGTCCATCGATGGTTGCGACTCGGTTGGAGCTGTAGACGCACGCCACGTCTGTCTTTGCGAGCAATTTGCTAGTATGGCGATCTGCCCTTGCCTGTAGTGCTACCAGGAACGTACCAGGATCCTTGTCGACGCCATACCAATGAAGCTCTTGCGCTGGACGCAATGGAAGGGTACAGGAGTCCACCATGGGAGTCCACGGACCCTCGCAACTTCATCACGAATAGTGTTCCATGCGGAGCGTGTGCTAGGAGTTTAGGAAACGAAAACGGCATATTTGATCCGTCCTTTAGAAGTTTTCCGAAAATGACTGACAAGCACGGATTGTTGTGCCATACTAGTATATCTTTCTTGCGTCGATCAAGGATCAACCAACAGTTTATCAACCCGTGCGTCGATGGACTCACACCGGTCGACCGCGCAAAGATGATGAGCAAGTGCGTCGGTTAGAACGCGTGCCACGTGGGTCGAGCATCGATCGCTGGCGTGGACTAGGTTCCTTTGTGTTCCGCAGCCTTTGGCGACCACCGTTAAAATGCGTCAAAGCACATCTCCGCAGCCGTACTACGATGAATGGAGCCGCTCACGTTTCGCCACGCGTGCTAACGAACGTCGTGGTATCGTCCGTCGCGGTCTCCGTGCTCTGTGGTACATGCTCACGTCGACATTCGGGTTGCTCAAGGGCGGCAAGCTATCGCCGTCCCTCGAGTCGTACTGGAACCGCATCCAGCTCCCCACCTTCTTCCTCACCCTAGCCTACGTCGTCTGCGAGTTACGGCACCCTTCTCGGCCACCATGCGCGTCTACGCTGGCATTCCCGCGCTTTTTTCTGTCTCGATCATGAGCGTCTCGTACCTTGAGGTCATCCCCACCGTCGGATACCTCCTCCCGATGATGCGCCGCATGCTTGCCGACGTCTTTCTCTACTTGGCCTTCTACTTTCCGATTCAGTGCGCGTACGCAAGTGCGTACTACCTCCTCTTCAAGAGCCAAGGCGGGAACCTCAAGCCGTACGAGCCCGACCCAAAGTTTCTGGACAGCGCTCGCCAATGCCAACAATGCGACCAACGGAACGCTAAAGCTCCTTGCGACTATTCCCAAGAATAAGGACAAGCTTGTTACATAGCTACGAAACCGTGCCCTGATGCTGTCTTCACTTACACAGCGAGCGTACACAGCGACAGCCCACAGTGACCGACCTTTCACGCCTGGACGCAACGCGCTGTAAAGTAGCAACACGAGGCGGTGCGTCTGCTGATCGGGTGCATTTCACGGGTCGCGCACTGTGCCAACTGCGTTCGGAAGCATACTATGCTGACGACGAAGCCGTAGCCCACGGTCCATACAAATCGTTCATAAAATGATCGACCCTCGAGTAGCCTTTCCGCGTATTACTATGATCAACGTTCTATTGTCGATTGGCACAAGAACGCGCACTGAACACGGACTTGAAGTCGTTGAATCAATGACCACAATCCTGTGCAACACAGAAGCCTTTTTTAAGGATCCGTGCGGGGTCGCTGCACTGTACCACTGGGCTGGCAGCGGGTCGCATGTGTGGTGCATGCACCGATGCGCGCACATCATTTAGTGACATGACATATCTACCACAACTACATGTCGTCGACTAATAAAACTCGTCGGGAGGGTAAAACCATAATTCTGCGCGGAACAATAGGATCGGCGCGGTTGGCGCGAAATTCAGGAACAGCTGCTTCAGGCGACGTCATAGTTGGAGTGCTACAATCGAGTGCAGGCCACATGGCGATTGCTCTTGACGCAACGCGAGGCTGGAAATGATTAGCGTTCAGCACATGATATCTGGATCAGAGAGACCTGTGGACCAGAGACAGTGCATGACGATGCGGCTTGCGAGCGAGCTACACGGCAAGGAAGATGCGGTGGAACACAACACATTTTCAAGTGGCAAATGTGTCGACGTACTGGTTGCGTAAGGACCTCGCTCCTCGAGGTTCATCAACGTCCGTGCGCCATGGTGCAATCGTTGATGGTGGGACCTAGAAATTGTACTTGACCGATTACAAACCTAAACACTCCAGAGTGCTGCAAGGCTCCATCGATTCAAGGAGCTGGCGACACGATCCCGTTTACGATTTGTTCCATTTGTTGAACTGATCGCGCTTCGTGCCGTGGAAACTGGACGGCGACGTGTTGGCTTGCAGGTCGTCGCTCACAATTCTTTTGGCTCAACGACCGCACCATGGACGACGGCCCTCCGTACCACCGCCACCAGCCATCGAGATCCGCACGCCACACGATGGTTGAAGCAACCAACAATGTGGACGCTGGGACCTCCGATGCACCAAGCGTTCACGACGGTCACCACCTCACGGCGCTGGCACGCGCGCTCGAGCCAACGCGCAAGTTGGACGATACGCCAAAGGAAGTATACGACGACCGCATCGAAAGTCTCAGGGCAGTGGGCAAGCAGTTCGACGAGTGCTTGACGAAGGGTACGCGCTCGGAGCGTGTGAAAAAGGTGCCTTGCCCTCTGCTGGGACGAGAAGGCGTCATGCATGCTATGACGTAGGTCGAAGACATCTACCTGTACATGTACGAGCAAGAAGGCGAAAAGGGCTTTAGCGAACGCAAGGAGTCTCTGCGCAAAACGCCGCTCTACCTCCTTCTCCACGCTGACCGGTACGACCCGCCCAAGACGCAACCGAGCGGCGCCGAAGTGAACCAGGCAACGGACGTTGCACTCGGCAAGTTTGAGATGAACGACATCAAGACCCGCAAGAAGAAGCTCCTCGACCACCCGGTGATGCGCGTCGTCATCACACTCAAGTGGCGGGTAGTTTTTCAATGTTGCGCCGCATGCAACCAACTCATCGCTTGAGTAGGCGTTTGGCTTGCGCATGTACTGCGAACAACGCCTCATGTTTTGGCTCCTCCTCGTCACGATGACCACGTCGGTCTCGATCGGCCTTGGCGTCCTGCCCGAGCCGACGTACGACGACCTTTTCATTGGCTGGCTCACGGCCTGCTCGCTCCTCCTCATTGGGGTCGTTGCAACGCGCTTCTTGACATGGAAGAACAAGAAGCCGTGGGCGTGCACGTTGGCAGTCGTCCTCGCTGGTGTCGGCGGTGGCCTCCAGTATGTGTACGAGCCACTTCAAGAGCGATTGAGCTGGACGTCGTTTGGACGCCTCAACAACATCTTGCTCAGTCTCTGCGCCATCTACTTTTGCGTCTTTGAGATCCGCGAGCTCGCGGCCGACATTGACGATCCCGACTCGGTCAAGGCGACCAAACGCCGCTCGAATGGCCAGACCAGTATCTCGTCCAACCAGTCCGCCACAGGTACCCATGGGTCCAATACCTCGCTCAACCCGTCGACCGGAAGCACCCGTGGGCGCGAGCTCGAAGAAAATCACACTTCGTCGTGCATGGAAGCGCTCGAGAGTTCTTGGACGTGGGCATTGGAGCACTCAAGAGTCCTTGGACGTATGCTCCACCACTACTGCATCCACGCCCCGATCCATGGCATCAAATGCGCGATCGACTTGCTCCGCGGCAAGAGCACGTCGCCGTACCTCGAGTCGTACTGGAACCGCATCCAGTTCCCGACCTTCTTTGCCGTCTTCGTCTGCGCCGTCTGTGAGTTGACAGTGCCGCTCACTGACGACATGCGGACGTTTGCAAGTATCCCCGCGCTCTTCTTGCTCTGGGTCATGTGCGTCCAGAACCTCGAGGTCTTTAGCAACATCTCGTACCTCCTCCCGATGATGCGGCGCATGCTCACGGACGTGGTCAGTTTTTGGTCTTTTTCTGGTCGATCCAGTGCGGCTACACGTGTGCGTACTACCTCCTCTTCAAGAGCCAAGGCAACGACCCCGTCTTTGCGCCGTACGCGACCGTGCCGCAGTGCTTTGTGACCACGTACCTCGTCACGTTTGCGCAGATCAATCTCGAGCCGTTCAAGGCGCTCACGTCGCCCGTCCAGTACATCCTCGGCTACCTTCTGCTGCTGACGCACGCAACCATCTCGATCGTCATGCTGCTCAACGTGCTCATTGCGATGATGAACAAGACGATGGGCAACTACTTGGAAGAGGCCAAGCACGAGGCCCGCGTGACCTTTGCCGAGTGCGTGCTCCGAATGGAGAAGACCAAGACGTTTGGGACGACAAAAGACGACTTGAAGGCGGTCATTATCAAGGGCGACGTACCAACTGACACGGTCAACGAGAAGATTGAAACGCTCCTCGAACGCATGTGTCGCTTCCGCAACGCGGGCCATGTCACCGGCAGCAACCTCGAATTCCTCCACGCCCGCGTCGGCGACGTCTTCAATCAGGCGCGATACGTTGATTTCTTCGATGTGGTTTAAGCGGGCAACATCGATTTTCACATGGCTTCTTCGCTCAAAAGGTGCGAGGCCTGCATTACCGCTTCACCTCGGGTGAGACGTGGCGGGCTACTTAGCGGAGATCGGAAACTAAAATGCTAGGCTCTGCCGACCAGATGTTGGTTTCGCGGAGCTTGAAAAATCCGTTTCGACTCCTTGCAGGCGCGAAATACCCATATTTTGAAGCTCAACGCCGTCCCGAGAAGTGCCCTGTTGTTTCAAGAGCGTCGAGCGAGTTGAGAGAGTCTCTAATTGGTCAGATCGGCCGAGTCGCCGGTGTGCGGATAGAGGTGCTGTCGCCGGTGATCAGTACAGAAGAGCTCGAGGTGGCGTTCCTGGTCCCGGCTTTCCTGGTCCTGGCTCTCGCTGGAGCAGGCCACGGCGCTCCTGGCGTGCTCCACCTGCGCCCACCGCCAGGCGTCATCAGCTTTGCCCACAAGTTCGACCCCGCGTTGCGATGGGCATGGGCAGAGGCGCAAGCACGGGCACGAGAGCAGGCGCGTCGAGCGCGATCGACATGTCAAGCTGGTCGAGAGCCGCCACCGTAGCCGATGGCTTCGTGGCTGGCTTTTTCAGCAGCGTCTGCTGGTGCTGCAGACGTGTGTGCGGGCCGTTTCGTGCTATGAGACTATTAGATTTAACTCGACTGGGTTTTCGAAAGAGCTGTATTGCCCTTTGAGATTGCCCTTTGAGATTGCCATTTGAGATTGCGTGACCAAGAGTAGTAAGCACCCGAGCACGTAGGCAGCCGGCGACTCGAAGGCTTTGAATGACTCGAGATTGATCAGCGCAAAGACGGGGAGGTACGTTGATATTATAGCTTTCGGGCAGCGAGTTGTACGGGTTGAGGGTCTCGCCTTGAAGAGGAGGTCGTACGCACACATGTACGTACTAGATCGACCAGTAAAACTCGAAAAAGCCGTACACATCGGCCATCCTGCGGCGCATCGTCGGAAGGAGGTACGAGATCGAGCCAAAGACTTCAATATGCTGGACACGCAGAGCAAGACGACGGTCGCAATCCCCGTGTGGATGCGCATGTTGGTCGAAAGCGGTGCCGTGCAAGCTGTCGATGGCGCACGCCGGTCGGTGACTGGCTCGCGTAGTCGATGCGAAATGAACAATCGACACGTTATTGTTTCGGTTCCAACGACAACTGCACTATATCAATGATAGAAATGGATGTCATGCTTTTTATGACGGTACAGTTAGACACGCTTCTGGAGGTCGTCGACGTTGGTGCCAAGTGACGCGAGCGCGTCAAGCACCGCGCCACTCTCCCGTTTTTCGTTGTCGTCGGCGTGCATGAGCTCTTCGTAGAGGATGTCGACCATGTCCATGTCGAGGCTGCCCCAGTACGCCTCGGATGTCGACGTCGTCGTCTTCTCCATACGCAGAACGCACTCGGCAAAGGTCACGCACGCCTCGAGCTTGGCTTCGTCCATGTGCGCACCCATCGTCTTGTCCATCATCGCAATGAGCACGTTGAGGAGCATCACAATCACGATCGTCGCGTGCGTGACCAAGAGAAGGTACCCGAGCACGTACGCGGCTGGCGACGCGAGCTGGTCGAACGGCTCCATGTTGATCTGCGCAAACGTCACAAGGTACGTGGTGACAAAACTCTTGGGCACGGTTTCGTAGCCTTGGAAGATGTCGTTCTTGTCCTTGGTCTTGAGGACCTCGAGGAGAGCCAATGTAGCCTCGGACGTGACATTGGCGCTCGGAAAGATCACACTGAGCGAGCTGATGAAGCCTCCCGTATACAAGAAATGAGCCTTGTACGGCTTGAGGTTCTCGCCTTGGCTCTTGAAGAGGAGGTAGTACGCGCAAGCGTAGCCGCACTGGATCGGGAGATAGAACGCCAAGTAGCGGAAGACGTCGGTAAGCATGCGGCGCATCATCGGAAGGAGGTACCCGACATCGCGAAAGGCTTCGAGGTACTGGACGCACATGAGGCAGAGCAAAAAGATCGTGGGGATGCCAGCGTAAACAAGCGTGTCTTCTGGGAACGGGGACGTCAGCTCGCAGACGGCGTAGACGAGGACGAGCACGAAGAGCGGCAGCTGGATGCGGTTCCAGTACGACTCGAGGTACGGCGACGACGTCTTGGCGAAGACGAGCTTGAAGATCGACGTGACAACGTGGCTCGGGAGATGGAAAAAGCACCGGCACAGGAGCGAGTCGCCGACGGGGCAGTCGGCCGCGAGCTCGCGGAGCTCGAAGATGCAAAAGTAGACGGCGCAGAGACTGAGGACGATGTTGCTCGACTTGATGAGAAACGTGTCCAATGGGACGAGGGTGTTGAAGCTCAGGACGACTCTTTCGGCATCCAGGCTGAAGAACGCGCCGCACAAGGCAAGCACAAGAATCACGTAGCCGCACACCTTTTTGTTGTGCCACGTCATGAAGCGCGTGACGAGCAGCGACAAAGGCAGCACCGTGATGCCAACAAGCCAGAAGGACACGACTTGAATGAAGGCCGCTTCGGCGTCCTTTTGGGATTCGATCTTCTGGAAGGTCAGGAGGGAGCACGTGAGCGACACCGTGAGCGCCAAGAGGAGAAGCAAGTGCACGAGAATCTGCTCGGTATACTTGCGAAGCCCAAACGCCTACGTATTATACAGCTTTGTTGTTGGCGTGCAGCGGAAATGGATCAAACCCGCCACTTGAGAAGCACGAGAAGGCGCATGACGGGGCGCTGCACCAGCTTCTTCTTCTCGTATTCGATCGCATCGCGGTCCCACTCGGCCATGCCGGCGAACGTGTCGTCGTTGTGCAGCAGCGAAAACAGCATCGAGTCCCGCACCTTGGTGCGCAAGGCTTTGCCGATCTATTCCGATCGAGTCCGAGATATAACACGTCAGTGCAAGTTGGCTCGATCGATACCCAGTCGTCTTCTTCTCGCCACGCATCGAGTTGGGCGGTAAGCTTTTCGAGCTGGCGGAGCTGTTGTGCCTTGGCTGTTGTGCCTTGGCGGCTTCTTGTTGGAGCGATGTCCGGTCTCTCTCGTCCGGCGCCGTCTCGACCGTGACACCGATCTCGTCACGGCGCCGGTTGCTGAAATGCGTATTGGCGTCGTTGGAGCTGTTGCGCATGATGCTTAACTCAAAATGATAAACGGCAAGTGGGATCGCGTCCGGATTGACTCATTGCACAACGTTGTTGGCTCGGAAAAGGCTCGGAAGAGACGTCCGAACTGTTCGCTTGAAAGGTACCACATGCTAGCAATCTTGGCTACTGTACATCTCCTCGATCCTTCGACGTTTACTGGCCCCTTGGGTCAAGACGTGGGTGCGAAACGAGGGCCCTTGGCGCGCAACGTCGGTAAGAGGAGCCAAAGGGAAAGTTGGCAGCAAGTCCATTTATGGCACGCGATCGCCTTGCAGGCCTCCAAGCAAGGCTGGTTGGGCTCCCAACGATGGAGGTATACTGCTGTTGCCGATGGGAGTCGGCGAGATATCATGTGTCTGGACCTGTTTTTTGGACTGTCCAAAAACGGCTTGGCCGTTGGACGTTTATCGTTCGTACAGTCTCTTGAACAAGATCAATGGAGACTATATAACCAAGAATGCACTTGGTCGTGTGCACTCGGTTGAGGAACGAGGCAGGTGGCGACGCGACCGTGGACGCTTGTTGTCACTGGGCACAGCCGTCCGTTGCAACAGCTGGTGTAGCGCACCACCTGTTTTGGTTTGCACATGATTGCGGCACCCATATCACACGACCACATGCTAGTGCAGCGTACTGTACGCGTGAGCCTCATTGACACCACCCGCGCGCAGAGTCGAGTCGCTCGCTCTTGAGCTCGGCGGAAGAAGATCGTTGCGCGTGGCAGAGCATCGCCGTCCATGGTCGTCGTTGTTTGTGCGATTCTAGTGCCACACGACATGCCACGCACGTCAATGGTAAAGACAGTAGCTGGTTGTATGGAATGCAGTTACCCGTATCTTCAGCTTTGCAGGATCCAATGCCACGCGCCTCCACAACGTCGTGCAAAGTTCAGATCCCTTCTACCGCAAAAACGTCCTCGAGTGCGACGAGTTGATTCACTTTCGGATTCACGGACTGCCATGCACTACATCTCGGACGCAGCCGACGGCGCGACGCACCCTTGCTACCGCCACCAAGACACGGTTGGCGTCGTGCTCGAGATGACGCCGAGCGAGCCGTCGACGACGTACAGGGTCTCGCGGACGCCGCGAAGCGACCACTCGGACGGTGACGAACAGCACGAGCAGTCGCCGTCCGGGAGACGACGTGGCGACGACGATGACACGAACCGGTCGACGGTCCGCCACACGAAACGGCAGCAGGAGCGGATGCAAAAGCTACAGCAGCTTGAGAGCATCGCGTCCACTTTGGACGACTGGAAGGCCGATGTCTCGCAGGTAGAGAGTCCAATAACGTTCGTTAGGTTGAATCAGCACATGATTAGGCGGCCACCGCGTTCGCGGCCCAGGTACGCGACTCGATGCTCTTCAAGCTGCTACATCAAGACTCGTCCGACAATTTATTGCCGTGGGATCTGGATGCGATCGAGAACGCAAAGAAGCGGCTGCTGCGGCACGTCGTGATGCGCCTTATCGTGCTTCTCAAGTGGCGGGTACGGCTGATGCCATCCTTTCCGTGACGCCAGAGCCTGTCCTGACATCGATGTAGGCCTTTGGGCTGCGCATGTATTGCGAACAGCTTCTCATGCACGGCCTCCTCCTCCTCACGTTCACTGTCTCCCTCGTCATTGGATTTGGCATCGATACCGCGACCAGCGCCGAGCTCGATCAAGTGCTCATCGGGTGGCTTGTCTGCATGTCCATTTTTTGGTGTCGCTTCTCGTGGCGCGCTTCGTGACGTGGAAGTACAAGGCGGTCTGCGCCTGCATCGTGCTCATCGTCGGGGGCGGCACGATCACCGGACTTCTACTAAAGTACGACGACGTCCAGCCGCTCTGCATTTCGACGGCGACGATCAACACGACGATGGACGGCGAGGACAAAAAGGGCCGGTTCAGCGAGCGCTTTGTCGCGCTCAACAATGCACTGCTCGGTCTCTCGGCTCTCTACTTTTGTGTCTTTGAGTCGCGCGAGTTTGCCGCTGACATGCTCGACGACGACGAACCTCGCGGCTTCGTCCATCGCGGTCTCCGTGCTCTGAGGTACATGCTCACGTCGACCTTCGCGTTGCTCAAGGGCGGCAAGCCAACGCCGTACCTCGAGTCGTACTGGAACCGCATCCAGCTCCCCACCTTCTTCCTTATCCTCATCTACGTCGTCTGCGAGTTTACGGCACCCTTCTCGGCCACCATGCGCGTCTACGCTGGCATTCCCGCGCTTTTTTTGGTCTGGGTCATGAGCGTCTCGTACCTTGAGGTCATCCCCGCCGTCGGGTACCTCCTCCCGATGATGCGCCGCATGCTGGCCGACGTCTTTCGCTACTTGGCCTTCTACTTTCCGATCCAGTGCGCGTACACATGTGCGTACTACCTCCTCTTCAAGAGCCAAGGCTACTACCTCAAGCCGTATGAGCCCGACCAAACATTTTTCGACAAGTTTAGCCAGTCCCTTGGCTCAGTCTTTCCCGGTACCAACAACGAGACCGAGGCTACATTTGCTCTCCTCGCGATCCTCAAGAATAAGGACCCGAACGAAATGTTCAAAGGCTACGAAAGCGTGCCCAAGAGCTTCCTCACCACGTACCTCGTGACGTTTGCGCAGATCAATATGGAGCCGTTCGAACAGCTCGGGACGACGGCGTCGTCCGTGCTCGGCTACTTTCTCGTGCTGACGCACGCGACGATCGTGATTGTGATGCTCCTCAACGTGCTCATTGCGATGCTGAACAAGACGATGGGTGCCCACATGGACGAAGCCAAGCTCGAGGCGTGCGTGACCTTTGCCGAGTGCGTTCTGCGTATGGAGAAGACGTCGGCAACGTCCAAGCAGCGCGGCGTGACGTGCAACGCGGTGGAGGTCGGGCGTCTCTTCCACGACCTGTTGCGCGCCGACGCCAACGAGAAGAATGAGGACAGCGCCGTGCTCCGTGCGATTGCGACCATTAGCTCCACCGTCGAAAGCATCCAAAAACATGCCAAGAAGGCTTAAAAGCTGTGCACTAATAACGATCCGGTGGTTGATTATGGGTCGTTTGGTTGATGAACGTTGGGCATGGCGATGTCTGTACAGGGCCCTTGCTTCGTTTGGCACAAAATTGCCCTCGGTCTGTTCACTTCAAGCTTGCACGTTGAGGTTGCACTTTGTGGCTGCGATGACGTGATGTAGGTCAACCCGATATTGGAAAGCCCTGTGTCTCTTTTTTCAGCTATTGCACCGCGACATCAAGGTCGACGTGTCGTGGTTTGATCTTGTTGAAGACAAGAAAAGGTGCTCCAGCACCCGTCATGCGCGTCATCGTCTGTAGTTCAAGTGGTAGGTAGGACCACACGCTGGCCAATGTGATCTTGTCCATTCCTCTGACGTTTGTCTTTCGCACAAAATGCGAGCGACTAGCTGGTCGTCTTCACTATGGATTTCGGCGCTTGAGGAACATGTACCGCTCATGAGGGCATAACACTGTACTGGATGTCGGTCGCTGCTTTTCTCTCGCAACCTAGGTGAAAGGCGAGACCACCTTGCGGCTGTACTATGTACGGTACACGTACGTTGTCACTCATCATCGCACCTGTGGTCTTGTCCAAAGGCTGGAATGCATCATGGAAGTCGTTGGACAACGGAACGCCGACTTGCCTGAACAACTGAGCGGACATACGTCTCCGCCTTGAATAGGCAATCGTGCAGGTTGTCGCGACCCTGGAAGGTAAACTCGGCTGCAGAGTTGGCCCGCTCTGAGGGTACGTTCGCGGCTGGGACGGCCAAGTACCGGTAGTAGCGCACTCCAGCGATGCTGGTGTGCGTTAAAGTTGTAGTGAGTACTATTATACTACTACGTAGTCATCGTGATAGTGCAAGCTTCTGTTGAGGGATCTTCTAAAGAGTCTTCAGTCTGGCCCTTTCAATGGCCTCTTCTTTGGATTAATCGAGGTCTCGAAGGGCAAATATCCACTACGGTACGCGTCCTGGTCGGCAAGCCTTATTTTTGTCGTCCTCAAGTGCGCTATCGACGGTCGTGAGAGGCTTCAAATGATCGAGCGAGCTGAACGACCACCGTTTTATGCCTCCGTTCTATTCAAGTGGATGATAGCGCTGGCGAAAGGCGATGGGGAATCCGAACTGCCCTTCGGACGCACCGCAGTGTTTTGGCCGCAATGATCGGTGCTGTCGCACACCTCGGCGCGTCAGCCTCGCTCATGGACGCTTCGTACCGTAGCGAGGTAATAGCACTACATAGCACGATGTACATCGCGCTTTTAAAGAATTTGTCATGTAGTACCGAGTGCATAAGTACCCTTGATAGTACTATCGCTGCCGAAAGCTAATAGTCAACGCCAAGAGCACTTGTCAAGATGCGGCGAATATTTCAGCAATGCGTAATATCAACCAATAGATGAGCCTCAAATATCGACCGGCCAATACAAGTGCTTTGATTTTAGAAATCACTCAATGCAAGGCTCGGATTGGTCAAATCAAACGTGGTATCTTCGAAGCCTGTTCAGCACAGTCCAGCCACGTCCTGCGACGCTCCACAACGTTGTGCAAGACGAGATGACGACCAGCACCAGAAGTCCCACTCCCACATGCAGCTCACACAGGCTCCTTTTGCTCATTTTCGGTTTTGCAGCCATGAGCTCGCAGTATAACGCCTTGCACAGCTGTGCCGCCGGAACCAGACCGCCGCACTCGATGACGTCCATAGCGATTGCGAGAAACAACAGCGCGAACTTCTGTTCGCACTGCTACCAGCCGCTGCTCGGGCATGTCCAGGGTGGCAGCGACGCTGACCCCCCACCGGCGGGGACACGAACGCGCAAGGCGACGAGGGGACCAAGCCGCCGGAGCTCGTCGACCTGGAAAACTTGGCGACGAATCTCGAGAGAGCTTCTCACGATATCGACGCGTGGTTGAAGACATGGTTCCAGGTATAGACTGTGTATATTGCGCATCAACGCGGCAACATGTAACTCGTTAGACGAACGGCGCTATCATCACCACGATTTGGCACTACGAGAAATGGGACACTACTTTGTACCAGCTCTTGCACGACAACCAGCCCGCGGACTCTAATTCTGTTTTGACGTCCTCTCACCGCAACGCGATCAAGGACAAGAAGAAGGAGATTTTGCAACTCCCTGTGATGCGCCTCGTGGTGCTCCTTGGGTGGCGGGTATGTCACTCTGAATACGTTCCCACGGATAACGCTGGAGGTGCGCGTAGGCGTTCGGTCTTCGCATCTATTGCGAGCAGCTTTTCACGCACTTGCTCTTGCTCTTGACGCTGACCGTGTCGCTTGGACTCTCGCTTGGGACCGCGACGGGGCCCAAGTTTGAGAAAGTTCTTCTCTTCTGGCTCATCTGCACGCCGTTCCTTCTCTTGTCATTGCTCGCGACACGCTTCTTGACATGGAAGAACAAAGGGCCGTGCGTATGGCTGACGCTCGCGCTGTGGTACGGCGTCGTTACGGGCGTCCTCATCAACTACGACACTCTGCTGGACCTTGTCAAGTCGCAGAAGCTGCCCAAAGCTGGCAACGTCGAGTTGTTTGGGTGCATTAACAACGTCCTCCTCGGTCTCTCGGCGCTCTACTTTTGCGTCTTTGAGCTCCGCGAGCTCCATGCTGACGCGACAAAGCGCGGGCAGAGCAAGTTCACGTCGATCCTGAATTTGTTCAAAGGCAACAAACCATCGCCGTACCTCGAGTCGTACTGGAACCGCGTCCAGCTCCCGACCTTCGTCCTCGTCCTTGTCTACGTCGTCTGCGAGTTTACGGCACCGTTTTCGGCCAACATGCGCGTCTATGCTGGCATTCCCATGCTCTTCTTGCTCTTCATCATGTGCGTCCAGTACCTTGAGGTCTTCCCCGCCGTCGGGTACCTCCTCCCGATGATGCGGCGCATGCTGGCCGACGTCTTTTTCTACTTGGTCTTCTACTTTCCGATTCAGTGCGCGTACGCAAGTGCGTACTACCTCCTCTTCAAGAGCCAAGGCGGGAACCTTAAGCCGTACGAGCCCGAGCCAGCATTCTCGTCGAACTTTACGAGTGCCATGGGCTGCTTTTTCCCGAGCGCCAATGCCTCGAGCAGCGCAACATCGCTGAAGCTCCTCGAGATCCTCAAGACCAAGGACAAGAACGACATGTTTCAAGGCTACGAAACCGTGCCCAAGAGCTTCCTCACCACGTACCTCGTCAGTTTTGGCCAAATCAACGTCGAGCCGTTCGACCAGCTCGCTTCACCGTCAGCGTACGTGCTCGGGTACTTTCTCTTGGTCACGCACGCGACGATCGTCGTCGTCATACTGCTCAGCGTCCTCATTGCGATGATGAACAAGACGATGGACGCGCATTTCGCCCAAGACAAGGCCCAGGCATGCGTGACGTTTGCCGAGTGCGTTCTGCGCATGGGCAAGGTCAAGACGTCCACGACAAGACGCGGCAACTTGCAGCAATTGGGCTACAAAGATCTGTACGACAATATCGTGCGTGCTGACCAACAAGGCGAGAAACGTAAGAACGACGACGCGATGCTCGCAGCGATTGCGGCGCTCAGCGCCAAAGTCGACCGGCTCCAAGCGCGCAACACGAACCAACACTAATATCGCCTCCTTAACGCGTGATTTGCATCATCCTCGTGCTTCAAAGACTTTGCCCACCGGTACGGAGAGTCTGATAGCTCCTTCCTCACGCGCTCCCCAGACTGTCTCTACGCAGCGTCTCTCATTGCCATCTGCATACCGGTAGAGTAGTTGCTCAAATTCCAGAGCGCCAAACGCAGTTCAAACGCTAACATTAAATCATTTCTTAGACTCATTGAGTAAACTCCGAGTGCGAGCTCAGCGTCTTAGACAACCATGGGTGCCCACATCCAAACTCGCGGCGTGCGTCACGTTCGCCGAGTGCGTTTGCACTTAAAGAAGGCAACGACGTCCGCGACATCCGAGGCGTACTGGGGCAAGCTCCACATGGACGAGGTCGACATTCTCTACGAAGAGATGATGCGCGCCGACGCCAACGTAAAGCAAGACGATGGCGCCGTGCTTGACGCGCTCGCGTAACTCGGCGCCAACGTTGAAAAGCGCGCATAAGTATATACCTTTATGCATCAACGCTAGAAGTATACGAGTACAAACAACCGTGTGCAAACAGCGTCACGTTGCCGTATCTTTATCCGGATCCGGATCAATTTTTGGCTGCCACTTTGCCGTATCTCAACGAGCGCGCGCAAACCACAAGTCCAGTCGAGGTGCTTGTCCCGACCACGAAACTCGGTGCAAATGATAGCACGACAGCACATCATAGCAGTTGCGACTAAGATTCATTTTCGCATTTGCTTCGTCTCCCGCACATTGGCACACTGGAGCGGTACTAATATGGCCCACCCCACGGACGCGCCTGACGCCTCGCACACGTGCCCAACACCCAACAGCGACGTGGAGCGCGGCATTCTACCTACGCTGGGGAAGACAAAGGAGCAGCGCATCCAGGATCTGCGAGACCAATCCAAGCAGCTCTTTCAGTGCATTGACGACATGGAGCGGGCCAAATGGATGTTGGGTCGACCCGTGAACAACTCGCTCCTCTTTCAACTGCTGCACGACGACACCACCGACACTATGTCGTGGTTTGATCGCGAAGCGATTCAAGACGAGAAGAAGAAGGTGCTACAGCACCCTGTGATGCGCGTGCTGGTCTTGCTCAAGTGGCAGGTACGGAAGCAGCCGCAACATCATCTGTGATCTCATATACTCCCTTAGGCGTTTGGCTTCCGCATGTACTGCGAGCACCTCTTCATGTACTGGCTGCTTCTCTTCACGATGGTCCTCTCGCTCTCGATGGGCCTCGGCGTCGCCCCCGAGTCGACCTACCACGAGCTCCTCATCGGCTGGCTCACAACGTGCTCGTTCCTCATCATTGTGGCGTTCGCGACGCGCTTCTTCACGTGGAAGCGAAATTGCTCTGCGCGTGCGTTGCGATCGCGGTCCTTGGGTGCACCATGGGCGGCCTCCAGTATGCATACGAGCCGATCCGGAAGCGGCTCAGCTGGGAGACGTTTGGCCGCGTCAACAACATCTTTGTCGGGGTCTCGGCACTCTATTTTTGCGCGATCGAGCTCCGCGAACTGGCGGCCGACGTTGACGACGATGCGCTGCGCAAGCAAATGGGCCTGCTGCAATGGCACATCGTGTACATCCCGCGCCACATGTGCTTGGCGGTGTGGGACGTCGTGCGTGGCCGCAAGCCAACGCCGTACCTCGAGTCGTACTGGAACCGCATCCAGCTCCCGACCTTCTTCTTCGTCCTCATCTACGTCTTCTGCGAGTTTACGGCACCATTTTCGGTCAACATGCGCGTCTATGCTGGCATTCCGGCAGTCCTCCTGCTCTGGATCATGGGTCTTCAGTACCTCGAGGTCTTTGGCTCGATCTCGTACCTCCTCCCGATGATGCGGCGCATGCTCTCGGATGGGTACAGCTTTTTGGTCTTCTACTGGTCGATCCAGTGCGGCTACACGTGTGCGTACTACCTCCTCTTCAAGAGCCAAGGCGAGAACGCCGCGTTCGCGCCGTACAACTCGCTGCCCGAGAGCTTCGTCACGACGTACCTTGTAACGTTTACGCAGATCAACTTGGCGCCGTTCCAGGCGCTGACGTCGCCGGCGGCCTATGTGCTTGGCTACACGCTGCTGCTAACGCACGCGACGATCGTCATCGTGATGCTGCTCAACGCGCTCATTGCCATCATGAACAAAACCATGGGCGCGTACGTTGAAGAAGCCAAGCTCGAGGCGACGGTAACGTTTTCCGAGTGCGTGCTGCGCTTGGAGAAGGCCAAGACGTTTGGCACGCAGACCAAAGACTGGGCGAGCATCTTGGGCAAAGATGATCATGTGTTTTTCAACGTCCTCGAAGACACGCTGCGGATGCTCCGCCACGAAAACAACCACGACGAGGTCGTGCGTGAGGCGATCGAGGCCTATAACCTGGCGGCGAAGTCGTTTCTCAAGTCCGACTAACATCGTCAATCCAATGCATGTTGTTGCTACATGCACTTTACTATGCATTGAAATAAATCTTTATTCCAACTAAAGACTCCACCGACGAAGGTTTACTAGTACGTTCTAGAAGTGTGTCGAACATCGGCGGCCAAGAGCTCTTCAACGTGCTGAAGCTCACCGTCCGGCAGCAAGGCATGGGATGTGCGTATGAGGTACAGTCGTCTTAGCTTGGACAAGTGATTCGTGGCTTGGTTAACTAATCTATCGAGGGTGGTGTTCTCATGTGCACGTAAAACATGATGCAGCTTCAGCAGGCGATTGCATGTCCGGCACTAGGCTCGTCGCGCTGTAGTGCCATCGCGTGACGCGTCGCACAACGCTCTCCGAGACGACCCTTGATTGCGCGCTACCTTGACGTTGAAGTGGGTCGTCTCTTACAATAGATAAAACGATGCTAAATAAAATTGCCCGACTTTCTTCGTTGTGTACACTCGGTTGAGGAACTTGATTTAGGCAGGCGGAGGTAGAAGCGCGATCCGCGGGAGAAAGAGCGCGCTACTTTGTCCCTCGCACAACACCTAGTCGAAACCACTACTAAAGCTCCTCGTTTGGCGCACCGGCCACGCCTCACGAGCGCATTAGGAAGTCCACCAAATCTCTGTATTTGCATGGTACTAGTATCTTCTTATATGGGTCGATTGCTTGCAGGACCAAGGCTTGTACAGTACTACACTGTAGTAGCATGTTGGGTACAATCGCATTCAGAGTCGAAACGAGGCATCAAACCGCGTACTGGGCCACGCGCATCAGGCTCTTTGTCGTACGTTAGCATTTGGCAAGTGAGACAGTCGTAGCACCCCAACATGAGGAGGTCGTACGTCTCAACGATTGTCCGTTGCATTCATACAGCAACTACCAATGGTGGAGCTCTAAACATCGACCAGCCAATAAGAGAGGTCTAATTATACATGTCCTGCCATGCGAGACTCGGATTGGCCAATACAAACGTGGTATCCGTCCAGCACAGTCTGCACGCCGCAGCAACTCTTTACAACGTTGTGCAAGCGACGACCACTTTCAGCACCAGCGGCTCCATTCACATGCAGGGAGATCCCCACGTTGCTTATTTCGATTTCGCAGCCATGAACTCGCAATCGCAATTTGTCGCCTGGGAAAGCTGTGCCGCGAGAACCAACGTGCCGCTTTCATGGCGCGGGTACTCAAGGTCATCGACCCCAGCAATGCTAGAGGAGCAGCCCAGCCCGCGGTACAATGAGCCGCAGCCTGAAGACATCGACGGCGACCGCCCAACAGAGCGCTGCACGATTGAGGAGCTGCACATCGATATGGACGACCAACATGCGCAGATGCCCAACCTCGGCGTCGACGAGTACCTCCAGAGGCTCGTATCCGCGATTGATCAAACTCGCGGGCCCAACGAGGCTCCAAGCGACTTTTACAACCGCCGGATCGCCACCCTCGCGACGGCAGAGACTCTTCTGGACGAGTGTCTTGAGATGGACCGTAAGCGGAAGTTCGTCAACCTGCATTTGGTACGTGCGACATCATCTGCGCACTTGCCATTTAAACTATTAGGCGAAAGCTATCTACAACCGTGATCCAAGAACCAAGGCGAATTTGACGGAGCGCCGAGAGCCGCTACGCAAAACGCTGCTCTATATCCTCCTATATCCTCCTGCACAAGGATCGACAAGACGAGCCGAGCCAAGAGTCGACCCAAGCGTTGACGCAGGGGTCGAATGACAGCGGCAGCACGGAGCTACGAGACTTTGAGGACAAAGCCATTATGACCCGCAAGAAGAAACTGCTTGACCACCCAGTCATGCGCGTCGCCGTTCACCTCAAGTGGCAGGTATGGTCTTCTCTTCTTCTTCGTGCCCAGTCCCTCATGATGCGTTAGGTGTTTGGACTGCGCATGTACTGCGAGCAACTCCTCATGTACTGGCTCCTCCTCTTCACGATGGTCCTCTCGCTCTCGATGGGACTCGGCGTGTCGCCCGAGTCGACGTACAATGACCTTTTCATTGGCTGGCTCACAACATGCTCGTTCCTTATCATTGCGGCCTTTGCGACGCGCTTCTTGTCGTGGAAAACAAAGTGCACTGCGCGTGCATTGCAGTGATCGTCCTCGGGTGTGTCACTGGTGGTCTCCAGTATACATACGAGCCGCTCCGCGATCGCCTGAGCTGGACCATGTTTGGCCGCATCAACAACACCTTTCTTGGTCTCTCGGTGCTCTACTTTTACGTCTTTGAGATCCGCGAGCTCGCGGCCGACGAAGATGGTCCAGACGCCACGAAGGGCTTTCTGCATGTGCACTCCCACTACTGCGTCGTTGTCCCGGCCCGCTTTGTGAAGAGCGCAATCGATCTTTTACGCGGCAAGAGCACGTCGCCGTACCTCGAGTCGTACTGGAACCGCATCCAGCTCCCGACCTTCGTCTTCGTCCTTATCTACGTCTTCTGCGAGTTCACGGCACCGTTCTCGGCCAACATGCGCACGTACGCTGGCATTCCGGCCGTCTCGCTGCTTTGGGTCATGGGTCTCCAGTACCTCGAAGTCTTCGGCTCGATCTCGTACCTCCTCCCGATGATGCGGCACATGATTGTCGATGTCTTTCGTTTCCTTGTCTTTTCTGGTCGATCCAGTGCGGCTACACGTGCGCGTACTACCTCCTCTTTAAGACCCAAGGCAACGACCCCGTCTTTGCGCCGTACGCGACCGTGCCGCAGTGCTTTGTGACCACTTACCTCGTCACGTTCGCGCAGATCAATCTCGAGCCGTTCAAGGCGCTGAGGACGCCGTCCCAGTACATGCTCGGCTACCTTCTGCTGCTGACGCACGCAACCATCTCGATCGTCATGCTCCTCAACGTGCTCATTGCGATGATGAACAAGACGATGGGCAACTACTTGGAAGAGGCCAAGCACGAGGCCCGCGTGACCTTTGCCGAGTGCGTGCTCCGAATGGAGAAGACCAAGACGTTTGAGACGACAGATGAGGACTTTGAGGCGGTCGTGGATGAAGAGAAGATTGGCACGCTACTCGAGCATACGCGTCAGCACCGCGAAGTGAGCCTCGCTGCCAACCGTTGTGCCACCTGTTGCGTCAACGAAGCACGTGAAGCCCACAAGGAGAGTCTCTTGAGCGCCATCCACGAGCGCGACATCATTCTGCGTGCGATTTACGGCGGCGGCAAACACGTGCACAACGCGGTGGCCATGCTCGACGCCAAGATCACGGCTGTCAGCGGTCGTGACGATTGGACAAAAAACAAATAAGTATGAACGCGTCGTTGACATTGCACTTTGATTTTGCACTTGCGGGTTTGCTTTACCACGAGAACGTTTCGTGCCTCAATGCGGGATGAGAGAGGACACTAAAGCCATGTTTTGCTCGAATCCGAGATGCCACGTATGGACGAGGTAGGACCGTGAAGAGTACAATAGAGAGCCAGATACCACCTTCTCCAACGGCAACGGCAGCAACCAGTTTAGATGAATAGCGCAGGTCTGTCGAGAACACGTGGCTGGGCGTGGCCTTAAGCCATGACAGACGGTCGTCTTCGGCGTATCTTTATCCGGATCCGGATAGTCTTGCCAAGTCCTGGAACTGTTAACAAGCAAGGTAAGTCCCCACTTTGAAGAAGGCGCCTTTCTCGAGCGCACGCAAGCCCCTGACCACCTATCAAGGTGCCTGTCCCGACACATTGGGCTCAAGGCAAATGATAGCATCGTGCACTGCAGCGCATCCACATATTAGTCGTCGGCAATAAGGTCGATGCCGGCATGTACACCAGACGCCCTTGCACTGCGCCAAGTATCTTGAGGTCCTTGGCTCGATCTCGCTCACCTCCTCTTTGCAATGGCTTTTCGAGTGACCTTTTGGTTGCTCGTCTCGTACCGCATCGAGCGCAGTGTTTCCTCAAGGACACTGTAAAAGACGTCGCCGCTCTTGCCGTTCAACGACCAGTTCCCGTCGTCGGGTGTCGTCGTCTTCTTCATGTGCAAAACGTACTCGGGAAACACGACGGTCGCCTCGATCTTGGCCTCGGTCATGTGCGCGCCCATGGTCTTGTTCAGTATCGCAATGCGTATGTTGAGGAGCATCACAATCACAATTGTCGCGTGCGTCAGCAGCAAAAGTGTGTAGCCAAGCACGTGCGCCGCCGGTGACGTCAAGGCCTGAAATGGCCCGAGATTCATCTGCGTGAACGAGGAACGTTGTGACGAAGCATTCCAGCACCGTGGCATACAACGTCTCACTCTCGCCTTGGCTCTTGAAGAGGAGGTAGTACGGGCACGACGGGTAGAAGACCAAAAAATATTCTAGTTAGTACACCCTGCTGCGCATCATTGGGATGAGCCAAGCCGCTACCTCGTACACGCAAATGAATACTACATGGTCTTCGTCTTCGCAATTGCCGACGTACTCGTACTACGCGCCAGCCCAATCGTGTAGTATGGCAGACGGTTTGCACAAATAACGACGCGTCAGCTACGCACGGACGGCGAAGATTTTTTGGGACGCATCATGTCCGTTGTTGGCTGACGACGCCTCTCTGCGTGACACTAAGCGTGGCGTCTCAATCTCAACCTGATTGCCCTTTGAGTTGGCCGTTTTTCAATGCAAGGACGTTGCAGTGTCTATGCGCATCCTGGGGCGGCCGCGATCGGCGAAGAAGGATCCATGGAAGTTGGAGGACGCTTCTGACGTGGCCACTGGAGCGCACACCCGAAAGAACCAACGAGCACGACACGACAACGTCAGGCCGTGCGATCGGTCCACCACCACTGGTCCACACGATCGTGGGTTCACGCCGAGCGTTTATATGCACCGACGTCCACGGATCACGTCGGAAGTTCCTTTTCAGATCTGAGTCCCTGTGCGATGCCTCGTCGCGCGTCTGCCTCTGCCTGCCTGCTTGCACGGCTTCGCTTGCGATGGCGACCGCCTCGGGTGCACGCGTTGCAACAAACCCGGCGGGCGGCGCACGTCGGCCGCCCATGGCACATCCTGCGGCGTCATCCGGCTGCGCCAGCTGGCGCGTCGCCTTTTCCACATCCCATGTGCGGCGAACGGTCATGGATCTAGCGCTGCCGCCGCCATCGTCCGTCGACTCGACGACGTAAAGTACACGGTACGACGATGCGTGCTGCGTACATATCCAAGTCCTCCAGACTGCCCATCCTCGCTGTCGGCGCCAATTCTCGAATGATCGAAGGATGAAGGACCGACGTCATCTCACATTCTGGGCGGTGTGGCCAATCGGACGTTGGATGTCGAACGTCGAGGTCCCGGCTCCGGATGTTTTCACGGCCAAGTCGAAATGCGACGGCCGGCTTCACCCACGGAGCCAATCTGACCCCACGCTTGAAAATCACCCAAAAGGTGCCGCCGCCATGTGCGCGATCTTCTTGTTCCGCGGCGCCGGTCGCTCGACGCGTAGAAAGTGCAATCTCGTCAAGCGCGCCATTCGAAACCAGAATCTATTGCCAGAGAGAAGAACGCGTCGGGCCAGACAACTTGATCGCGCGCAATGGCTGGTCGCGAGCCCACGTTGAAGCCCGTCCGATCACTTCGCCAATAACAAGCCACGCGCGTGGCCAGCTGGCGGCCGCACAGAAACGACCGCGCCGATTTTTGTCCCCAAATTCACCTGAAAACCTCTCGCACTTGATACGCGCGCGCCGCACAGTGGGAGGCTTCGCCAACGACAGGCGCCGACGCGCCGCGGCGGCCTCTCAACCTCTCACAATGGATATTTGGCAACCCCAGACCTACTTCCTCGCCGCCGGGCGCGACAGCCATTAAGCTTGTGGTTTGTATGTCGTATACGGAACGCCCTAGCAATAAGATTCGCCAGTTGAGAAAAACTGGGATTTGCGATCCGCGAGTTGATTTGGTTTCAGTATACGTGGCACGCTTCAAGTGCAATCTGGCCGACGTTGCCATTTCCGTTTTGCTTCGTATCAACAAGGTCGAAATGGTTGCCAACGCGACTGCCAAGGTGGCCGCGGTTGTCGCCGCCGGCGCCTCGGACGCCACGGCCTTTGGCCTCATCATCGGCGCGTGCGTCTTTGGTCTCCTCTTTGCGGGCTTCCTCTTCTGGCAAGTGTCCAAGATCCAGGTCACGCGCCGTGGCGAGACGTACGAGCTTCTCTCGCAGGAGTCGCGCGGCCAGACCGCCGACCGTCTCTTTGAGATCTACACGGCCATCCAGCAGGGTGCCAAGGCCTTCCTCCTCGCCGAGTACACGCTCTGCTTTGGCTTCATCGTCGTCTTTGGCGTCGTCGTCCTCGTCCTCACCTCGTATGTCAACAAGCCCGACCAGGCGTTCGACTGGACGGTCGGTGCCTTGACCGCGACCGCCTTCGCCGTCGGTGGCCTCACCTCGATCGTCGCCGGCTACATTGGCATGATGGTCGCTGTCTACTCGAACGCCCGCACGACGGTCTCGGCCATGAAGGAGGGTGCCGACGGCTGGCGCGAGTCGTTCAACACGGCCTTCCGCGCCGGTGGTGTCATGGGCTACGCGCTCACGTCGCTCGCGCTCATTGTGCTCTTCGTGCTCATCATGGCCTTCGAGACGGTCTACCCGCTCGCCACGGACGCCAAGCGCCTCTTCGAAGCCGTCGCCGGCTACGGTCTCGGCGGCTCGTCGATTGCCCTCTTTGGCCGTGTCGGCGGTGGTATCTACACCAAGGCGGCCGATGTCGGCGCTGATCTTGCCGGCAAGGTCGTCGAGAACATCCCGGAGGACGACCCGCGCAACCCTGCCACGATTGCCGACAACGTCGGTGACAACGTCGGTGATGTCGCCGGTATGGGCTCGGATCTCTTCGGCTCGCTCGCCGAGGCGACGTGCGCTGCGCTTGTCATCTCGACGCAGTCGTCGGCCATCATCAAGGCTGGCTGGGCCGCGACGCTCTTCCCGCTTGAGATCACGGCCGTCGGCATCTTTGTCTCGGCTGCCACCTCGTTCCTTGCCACCAACGTCTGGCCCGTCAAGAAGGAGGCCGACGTCGAGCGCGTGCTCAAGATCCAGCTCTTTGTCGCCACGACGCTCATGACGCTCCTCATTGCGCCGCTCGCCAACGCTGTCCTCCCCGCCAAGTTTGTCATTGCCGGCGCCGTCTCGTACGAGGCCACGCCCTACACGGCCTTTGGCTGCGTCGCTGTCGGCCTCTGGGGCGGCTGCATCGTCGGCTTTGTCACGGAGTACTTTACGTCGCACTCGTACACGCCCGTGCGTGAGGTTGCCCAGTCGTGCGAAACCGGCGCGGCCACCAACATCATTTACGGCCTTGCCCTCGGCTATAAGTCGGCCATCATCCCGATCACGATCATCTCGATCGCCGTGTACGTTGGCTTCTCGGCCGCCGGCATGTACGGTGTCGCCCTCGCCGCCCTTGGTTTCCTCGGCACGCTCGCGACCTGCCTCGCCATTGACGTCTACGGTCCCATCTGCGACAACGCCGGTGGCATTGCCGAGATGGCCGAGCTCCCCGCCGAGGTCCGCGACAAGACGGACGCGCTGGACGCTGCCGGCAACACGACCGCTGCCATCGGCAAGGGCTTCGCCATCGGTTCGGCCGCGCTCGTCTCGCTCGCCCTCTTTGGCGGCTTCGTCACGCGCATTGAGGAAACCTCGATCAACATTTTGTCGCCCATTACGTTTGCCGGCCTCTTCATGGGCGCCATGCTCCCGTACTGGTTCACGGCCATGACGATGAAGTCGGTCGGTGTCGCTGCCATGGAGATGGTCAAGGAAGTCAAGCACCAGTTTGCCACGATCCCGGGTCTCCTCGAGGGCCTCCCCGGCCACGGCCCCCCGGACCACGCCCGCTGCATCAAGATCTCGACGGATGCCTCGCTCCGCGAGATGATCCCGCCGGGTCTCCTCGTCATCCTCTCGCCCATCATTGCCGGTACCTTCTTTGGCACGCGCGCGGTCTCGGGCCTCCTTGTCGGCGCGCTCACCTCGGGCGTCCAGCTCGCCATCTCGCAGTCCAACACGGGCGGCGCGTGGGACAACGCCAAGAAGTACGTGGAGAAGGGCTGCGTCTCGATCGAGGACAAGGACGGCAAGCTCATTGTCCAGGGCAAGGGCTCGGCCATCCACAAGGCGGCCGTCATTGGCGACACGGTCGGCGATCCGCTCAAGGACACGTCGGGCCCGGCGCTCAACATCTTGATGAAGCTCATGGCCATCATCTCGCTCGTCTTCGGCGACTTCTTCAAGTCGATCAACAACGGCCGCGGTCTCCTCAACATCTCGGACAACTAAGCGCCTCCTGCCGAATCGTCGTACGCGTGGTCTACACTGCGAGTATAACTGAGATAGATATCACTTTTTTGTCACTTGAATGGGTCGTGGCGTTGGCTGTGGGGAGGATCTATCTATCTATCTATCTATCTATCTATCTATCTATCTATCTATCTATCTATCTAACCTTATCGTATACCAGTCGGCCACCGAGTCAGCGGTACACCATTGTGTACCCCTGCACCGAGTCGGCTCGCCCTCAAAACGACAGAGTGAGCACCTGGGAGTCCAGGGCAGTTGATCGACTCGACGACAGAGTCACACTAGGCAGCACGAACATGCATCGAGCGGATCAACTGGACGACGGAAGGTGGAGCTCGGGATGCCAGGCACGCCGACGCTTTATATACCCTTGCCACAACCAAGCCACGCGCCATCTGCCGCAGACATCAAGGCCATAGATGCAGTCGCCTTGGACGCTGGCTTCGACACAGGCGGTGTTGGCCATCTCGGCGGTCGCGACGAGACAGCAGGATGTGGCAGCCATTTCGTTTGGCAGTGGGTGTTTGCGCGTTTGGAAATGAGAGATGTGGTTCTTGCGAGGCAAAGAAGATCGATTTATAGTCGCCCGAAACAAGGATCGTTTGGGGAACGGACGCCATGTCCATCTCTGGGACCCGGCGAATGCGCCTCTGAACGAGCACGGGTCTCGGCGGCCGAGGAAAGCGCCGCACGCTTCTCGTTTCAGGAGACGGAGCATGCTCAGCAAGCTTCCAAGTAGCTTCCTGCGACGACGTTGCACCTCTACGACTCACACATAGGCATCGCGTGCAAATAGCTGCTTGGCTTCGCACGAACAATGGATAACGTCTTTGCGAGATGCGACGGTACATGGCGAGGTCGAGCGTCTCGTCTTGGCCCAAAGCGCCATTGATTCCTTCAACGCACTCGCAGAGCCGTCAATAACCATCACCCGTAACGAGCGTGAAGCATTGACTAGTCTTGTTCGTGTCAAGGGCCTTCACCGCGCCATGGCTGTGCGACGAGGTATCCTGTTTCTGAGCATGGCTGCCATTGGCGCCAACACCACTGTATGCACAAGCGTGAGTGTCCTCGGCGATGCCACCTACTGCATCACGGGACGCGTCTGCGGCGGCAAGTCGGCCGATGGCGCATGCCCACGGCCAGGCGCCAAAGCCTCGGCCAACTGCGCACCTGGGATTCCGAGCTGGACCGCTACGACGCGGTCGTGTGTGCTCAACTCGCTCGTTGTCTGCACGATTGTGAGCACGCAGCCCTCGTTTGGTTGCGTCGCGTACCCTCTGGCCATGAGCGCAACGCCAACAGTCACGAAGCAGTCGTCCGCAAGACCTTTGTAGCTGCAGATGCAGTGCGATCGGCGCCAGAATCAAGATCAAAGACATGAACTTGGCACGCATGGCTCGGCCCTGTATACATGACAGTAGGAATTGCAATACCAAATCATGCTCTTGATGATCAGCTTTCGTACCCTCCGAGGCGTCGAGATCGCCGTGGAGTTTGTATCTGCGTTGTATGGAAAGGTGAGTCGGGACTCGAGACCCAGTGCGCGTGGGGTTCTTTCAAAGCTCCGGCTCGATTGACTACCATGGACGCGCTTGTATATTGCTTTCTGCGTGTATGGCTGCTCTTCTCCAGTTCGCCTTCTAGTGCTGAAGCACACGAGAGGTAATTGATTCGCATCGCTGGTCGTCTTGCACAAGCCGTGATGATGCACGAGCCAAGCGTGAACCCATCCCGCCGTGATCACCGTCATGTTGCACTTTCTAGGCGCCCGGCATCTGATTGGCGCCAGATGCCAAATTTGAGCCAATCACACCATGGGTAAGACCTCGCCACCAAGTTGCGCGTGATAATTCCGATCCAACAAAGAAGAAGGATGAGTCCGAGCCTGGGGCAAGGACGAGTACTAGCGTCGTTTGCTCATTGTCCAATATCCCAACGACCCAAAACAACGACGACTCAAAGATGGTGGTCCCGACGCCCGTGACGCCCGCATTTACCGCCGAGTTTTTCGACCAGCTCACGCAGCTGCGCCGCCACTTTCACCAGCACGCCGAAGTGACATGGCAGGAGGTCGCGACACAGGCGACGATCAAAGACTACCTGCTCACACACGCGCAAATTCCCGCCGACAACATCCACGTGTGCGCGACGACCGGTACATCCCTACCGCATGCCATGAATCGACGTCGTATCTCGTCGGCGTAGGGCTCGTTGTCAACATCTTTGGCCCGACGTCCGACGACGGCGCCACCGACGGCAGCCTCCGCTGCGTGGCCTTTCGCGGGGACATGGACGCGTTGCCGATGACCGAGCAGAACCCGCACCTGCCGTACGCCTCTGTGCATGCCGGTGCGGCACACATGTGCGGCCACGACGGCCACATGGCGTCGCTCGTGGGATTTGCGATCTTCATGCAGCGCGCCCGCCTCTCGCTGCCGCTAAACACGTGCGTGCGTCTCCTCTTCCAGCCGGCCGAAGAAGGCGGGTTTGGTACGTCAACTTTTCTTCGTCGTCGACATCGTAGCTTCCTTCAATGCCGATGCATTAGGCGCGGTCAAGATGATTGAAGACGGGTGCTTGGACGGCGTCGACGAGGTGTACGGGTACCATAACGGCCCGTTCCCCTTGGCATGGTGGCGACCAAGCCAGGCGCGCTCCTTGCGCACTCGTGCCGGTTTGAGATCACGCTGCGAGGGCCCGGCGGCCACGGGTCGGCGCCCCACCACACGACCGACCCGGTCGTTGCCGCGGGCCACGTCATCGTCGCGATGCAGTCGATCGTGAGCCGGAGCCTCCCGGCGCAAGAGAACGCGATCGTGTCGATCACTCAAGTGCACGGCGGTGAGGCCGACAACGTCATTCCGTCCAGCGTGCGGCTCTCGGGTACCCTCCGCGACTTCAACCCGGACGTTGCGACGGTCGTGCACGCGCGCATGCGTAGCATCGTGACGCACGTTGCGGCGGCTCACGATGTCACGGGCGAGATTGCTTTTGACGACGGGTACCCGGTCACGATGAACCATGCGGCGCAGACCGACGTGGTGGTGGAGGTGGCCTCCGACATTGTACAACTTGTCTGTTGCGAGATGGACACAAGAATGTCATGTATGGATTAGGTTGGCGCCGCGCGTGTCACGTCGACGGGGCTCCCGGTCTCGGGCTCGGAGGATTTTTCGTACTACTTGCAGAAAATTCCCGGAGCCTTTTACTTTGTCGGCACCAAGCCGCTGCACGACGTGGACGGCGCACAGAACCGCAACTGCCACAGCGACACGTTTGACTTTAACGACGACGCGCTCCCGCTCACTGTCCGCCTCTTCCTCGAGATTGCGCAGCACCGGTTCCAATGCGCGCTCTTTACAAAGGAAGAGCTGGACGCGATCTACACGGCCCCGGCCTCCTTGTGAGCTCGTACCTTCTACATGTAATGTTTTCGTCCATGAAGGGATTCTATTGCCTGAAATGACCTGTTTCTATCGTTGACGATGTCTGCCTGCGCAAGTCGGCAGACGGCGCGTGGCTTGGTTGTGGCGCCAAAGCGTCGGCGTGCCTGGGATTCCGAGCTACACCTCTCGTCGGGCAAGTGCCAGATAAACCGCTCGACATGATGCATGTTCGTGGAGACTCAAGACGTCTGACTGCGCGTTGTCGCATGCATTGGCCGTTGGAGGACGGCCCGACCGCGCCGTCCTCTTCTTGTTGGTCGTCCGAGGTGGTGACGGTGATTGTGTTCAAAGCGAAGAAGCGACAGCACAAGGCGCACTTGGTGTGACGGCCACCGTCGCGGCCATGGCGGTGGCGTACATGGTGGCCATGCACGGTCAAGTCGACGCGGACGCATGCCATGGACATGATCACGACCAGCGTGGTAGAAGTCATGGCGCAGGTGCTTGTGGACGACGAGGCAAAAGAGGATGTCGGGCGAGTGCGAATAAGTGATTTCCGCAGTAGAAATGATGCATTTTCATCAACTTTGTGCTGATTTCTTGCTTTTTCAATCTTATTGTGCCCGCTGACTGTACGCTGCTAGCTGCTCGTCGCCATGTTCATGATGAACGACAATCGGCCATATTTCTTGTCGAGTAGTATGTGCACGTTGCATCCCTCGCACGTACGACTGCGCACAGAGCGTGTCCCTTGACCGGCATGCCAGCAACGAGTTGTGAGTGATGTGGGCTTTGCTGCAGGTGTCCATTTTTGCTGGTTTTGCGTTTTCGCTCCGACATTCATCTCAACAACGGTACGAATGGCTCTCTGAACCAACAAGAACGATGTCTCATAAGGACCACCTCAGAGCTGCCACCATCCGTCGTCAACGACGCCATTTCTTGTCAGTGCTTGAACTAGCCTTTTGTTGAGCTTGGTCTTGCCAGCGCTCGCTTCCCGCATGATGATGCAGCCCATGACCCGCACTGACGTGGTCCTCCAGATAGGAATACCATCGAGTTTGCCGTTGTCGCTTTGACGACCGACATTGTGGTAATCACAGGAATGAATCTCGTCGTGCCACGTCACTGCGCACGGTTGCCACGTCGGACGTAACGGTACGGAGACATCAACGACGAAAGCATCTGCTCGACTTCCGGCTTCTTCCACCTCGCTGCATCGAAGCGACGACGACGGAGGGGCTTCGATGGACTTCCTTCACGTCCTTGCAAATCACTCGCCACGGAGTGTCGTCGACGATCCATGACGTCCATGGACCTAAAAGGCACGCTATGGACGTACCTGAACCTATCGGATCTGCCGATCGATGACCTCGAAGCCAACGATCGTGTCGCCGTCGTCGCCGGCTGCAGTCGCGGTGGGAGAAGGCGAGGCTTGTCGCAGCTCGTATCGTAGTATAAAAATCTCTCGGAATTTGTATCCGCCAGCCTTTTTACACGATGATTGGCCAAAACAAACCAGATTGCAGCCATGTGATTGGCTGGCACGACGTCGTCATGCCCCTTTGCAAGCGCTCGGGTGACATCACCCGCCGCCGCGGTGGCGTCCTTTGCATCGGCCAATCAGAACGCGCGACCGTTGTACGCGCCAATCAAAAGCGGCGAAAAGCTGCATCACGATCGAATTTTGCCACCCTCAGCGATCTTCGAGCGAGTATAAAACCGGGTGGCCAACGTCGCCTTGACGCTAAGAACGTAGAGCCCATTTCCCAATCCTCCACTGGAGCTCAAGATGGTCGCGTGGGCAGAGCACTACAAGAACGCCAACTGGCCGATGGTCATCTACCTCGGCTACTGCCATGCGCTCGCCGTTCTCGCACTCGGCTACATTGGCTCGTGCTCGTGGCAAACCCTGCTCTTTACGTTCATCCTCTCGCAGTTCTCGGGTCTCGGCATTACCGGCGGCGTCCACCGTCTCTGGGCCCACAAGAGCTACAAGGCCCATGGCATCGTGCGCTTCTTCCTCATGCTCTGCAACTCGGTCGCGAACCAAGGCACGATCTACCACTGGAGCCGTGACCACCGCGTGCACCACAAGTACTCGGAGACCGAGGCCGACCCGCACAACGCCAAGCGCGGCATGTTTTTCGCCCACATTGGCTGGCTCCTCGTCAAGAAGGACCCGAAGGTGATCGAGGCTGGCAACAAGATCAACTGCGACGATCTCCTCGAAGACTGGGTCGTGCGCCTTCAGAAGTCGCTCAACCCGTGGGGCAACCTCTTTATGAGCTTCATCTTTCCAATGCTCGTCTGCTCGTACTTTTGGGGCGAGCACTGGGCCAACGGTCTTCTTGTCGCCGGCTTCTTCCGCTACGTCTTCATCCTCCACTGCACGTGGCTCGTCAACTCGGCGGCCCACTTTTATGGCGCAACGCCTTACGACCCCAAGATCCACCCGACCGAGAACGCGATCGTCGCGGTCCTCTCGATCGGCGAGGGCTGGCACAACTGGCACCACGTCTTTCCGTACGACTACGCCGCCAGCGAGTACGGCGTCGCGTCGCAGTACAACCCGACCAAGCTCTTCATTGACACGTGTGCCAAGCTTGGCCTTGTCTCGGACCGCAAGCGCGCGCTTCATGCGTGGGAGATGAAGAAGGCCAAGATGATGGAGGCGTCGTCGCCCGAGACGGTGCTCAAGGCCAAGTCGGCCTAGGACGCTTTGCCTTTCTTTTACTAACTTTAACCCGTGTCTTCTTCTCGAATTGAGTGTGGACGAGTTGTACGTGGCTCAAGGGAGCGAGGCATCCGCATCGCCATGGGTAGACGGTTCGGTTGCGTTCATTGCCAGGACCAGCGTGGAGCCAGGAAGTACTTCGGCGGATTGCGCCTTTCCGCGGCGACCACCCAACGTACTCTGTCGTCACGGCGCGATCGGCTTCCGCCAATGGCACGGCATGCGAGGATGGGCGCGATGATAGACGAACGCAGGTGGGATGCTACCTGCTAGATTAGTGGGGCCTACCGGTATTGGTGCCGCTCTACATTATACCACGGGATCGCTCGCCCGTGCGACGTCTCGTTGCCAGTCTCCAAGCACTATTAGCACGTCGGCAGACGATCGATACGTTGACGTCACGATCCACGCCGCCATGCGACTGGCCTGGTCATGTCCGGAGACGGGTCGTCGTCAAGATGGCATTCGAAGAAAGCTACTCTTCGAAAGGCGGCCAAGTCGCCAGTCGGGAAAGGACGGAGAGCAAGATGGGAGCTGCTGGCGCTCTCGCATAGAGAGCTCAGCGAGAGAGCGTCGCTCTCTCGCTATGATGGAAAGCTGGTGGGCTGCCACGTCGCGCCAATGGGCGATAGGTGGACTTGCTCTTGAAGTTCCACCTGCCATGTCCCAGCGGCAACCCGACCAGTGGGTCATATCAGAACCGCGTCTTCGTGACGTCCGCTGTCTTCCTGTTGGGCAACGTCTGAATGGATCCCACGTTTAACGTAACGAGCCTAATCAGCGACCTCGTTTAGCCTCTCTCTTGTGCGCCCATGCGCCGTCCTCTACGATCTATGCGGTCCGTCGATGGTAGTCAGCTGTGGTGGCGCCACGTCACGTTGCGCGCGGCTTGAAAAACCACTTCGCGGCGGTTTTAGGCACATATCTGATTGTAGCCAATCATATTGCAGAAAACAGCATGATCGTACAGGATTGGTGGATTTAAAGCGAGCGGCAAGGCCATTGGGCGAAAGGCGACCGCAGGGCTCGGGGTGATTGCTCATGAAGATGGGCGAAGGGACCTGGCGGAGGCACTTTGCAATCCTCCGCCATGGCGCACCTCATCTCGCACGAAGACGTGGCGCGCATGCCGACGCCCGGCAGCAACGCGCCGACGCGCCTCGGCTTCAGCCCCAACGGCCGCCTCCTCACGTACCTCCACAGCTCCAACAACGAGCTCACGCAGCAGCTGTACGGCCTCGACATGGGCTCGCTCGCGGTGTCGCTGGTCGCGCGGCCGCCCGGCTCGGGCAACACGGAGAGCAATCTCTCGCTCGAAGAGAAGCTGCGCCGCGAGCGTCAGCGCCAGATGGGCACGGGTATCACGTCGTTCCTTTGGTGTCCGACGCCGCACTCGACGCGCATCGTGTACCCGCTGCAGGGCAACTTGTACCTCCAGGAGCGCCCGGGCGCCGAGCTTGTCTTGCTCTTTGACAAGGCGTCGACGGGCGCGAAGGGCGGCGCGATCGACCCGCAGTACTCGCCGGATGGCAAGTACATTGCGTTTGTCCAAGAAAGCGAGCTCTACGTGCTTGCGGCCGAGCCGAACGCCGACGGGTCGCTGCCGACAGCGATTCAGGTCACGACCGGCGCCCGGGAGAGCGGCAAGAGCAACGGCCTCGCGTGCTTTGTCACGCAGGAAGAACTCTCGCGCTTCCACGGCTTTTGGTGGTCGCCCGACTCGGCCCACCTTGCGTTCGAGGAGATTGACGACACGCACATTCCGCAGTTCCGCATCATGCACTCGGGCAGCCCGGAGGTCGGCGACGGCGCGCAGGAAGACCACCGGTACCCGTTCGCGGGCGAGGCCAACCCGAAGCGCCGCCTCGGCGTGCTCCCGCTTCGCCTCGACACCCCCGATGTCTTTCAATCGCCGATCTGGATGGACTTTGCCGGCGACGACGACGACTTTTACATTTCGCGCGTCAACTGGCTCCTCGACGGCAGCCTCGGCGTGCAGACGCTCAACCGTCTCCAGACCGACGCGGCCTTTCTGCGCTTCCACCCGACGACCGGTGTCGCCACCACGCTGCTCACCGAGCACTCGGACGTGTGGCTCAACGCGCATTACCTCTTCCGCAACCTCGAGCACCGCGGCAATGGCGCGTTTACCTTTCTCTGGGCGTCCGAGCGGTCGGGTTTCATGCATTTGTACCTCTACGAGTATGCCAACGGCGCGGCCAGCGTCGTCGGCCAGCTCACGTTTGGCGAGGGCAACGTCGAGGCGATTGAGGGCATTGACCTTGAGCACGACCGGCTCTACTTTTCCGGCAACCTCGACGAGCCCACCGAGCGCCACTTGTACGTGACCTCGCTCTCCAAGCCGATGACGCCGCCGACCAAGATCACGACGATTGGTGGCGTCCACTCGATCACGATGGACGGTGCGTGCACGACGCTGGTGGATGTGTACAGCAACCTTATGACGCCGCCGACGGCCGTTGTCTACCGCCTCGTCAACGGCAATGAGCTCACGCCCGTGCACACGCTCCACACGACGTCGGACCCGCGCTTGACGCTCCTCTCAGATCGCATCCAAGCGCCGACCCTCTTTAGCTTTCGCACGCGCGACGAGACGACGACGCTGTATGGTGCGATCTACAAGCCCGACGCGAGCATTTACGGCCATGGCCCGTACCCGACGATGGTCAACGTCTACGGCGGTCCGCACGTGATGCGCGTCCAGAACGCATGGAACGTCACGGTCGACATGCGTGCGCAGATGTTCCGTCAGATGGGCTATGCCGTCCTCAAGGTCGACAACCGCGGCACGTTCCGTCGCGGCGTTGCGTTTGAAGGCGCGATTAAGCATGCGATGGGTACGATCGAAATCTCGGACCAAGAAGACGGCGTGCACAAGTGCATTGCCGATGGCACGACGATCGCCGGTCGCGTTGGCATGGTGGGCTGGAGCTACGGCGGCTACATGAGCGCGATCTCGCTTGTCAAGGCGCCCGAGACGTTCAAGCTCGCGATTGCCGGCGCGCCCGTCACGTCCTGGGACGGCTACGACACGTGCTACACGGAGCGGTACATGTCGACGCCGCAGCTCAACCCGACTGGGTACGCGCGCGGCAACGTCATGAACTACGTGCAGCACATGCAGCCGCACCAGAAGCTGCTCTTGATCCACGGCCTCATTGATGAAAACGTGCACTTCCGCCATACCGCGCGTCTCATCAATGCGCTCATTTCGGCGCGCAAGCACTATGATCTGCTGCTGTTTCCCAAGGAACGCCACTCGCCGCGCCACCTCGAAGACCGCATCTACATGGAGCAGCGCATCGCCGAGTACGTCTCGGCGCACTTGTAAATCGTGTCGTAATCACAACGTGTCTTTTTTTGTTAAGTGTCGAGGCGATAGATAGAACACACGCCCCGCCCCACACACGGTATGCCTTCAACAAGGACATCAAGGATTCTCCTCTTGAATAACACTGGATTGGCCACCACGGGACGCCATTGTGCACAGCACGCGCCTGGCGTGCCAAAGCGTCGTTTTACTAGAGACCACGCATCTATCTTCGCGGGACGCGGTGGACTGACGGTTTCGCTTTCTGATTGACAGTTACTGAACATGGATGGCTGGGACGCGCCGACACGAGAACGAGGGTAGTGCGGGCCATCATTGGATTATGTATAGATAGCATCGACAGAGCGCAACCATATTACTTTACATCGACATGTCCATGGCAGCCAGTAGGACTGGTATGGTATGCGGAGACATATGATCGATATACAGCAGCAGGCGGTTGAAGCCTCCTCGTGGCCACACAATCGCACGTGCGAGGTTGAATATGTGTAAAAATTTAGAGGTATTATTTTTGTGCGTTAAATAGGGTGTATGACTCTAATCGAGCGTGGGTTCTTGGAGGCGGAGGCGAATTTGCTCGACGAGGTTGCGCTGCGTCTGGATGCACGCGTCCATTTCCGCAAAGGCGGGCTCCTCTGGAAGATCGGCCAGTGACCCGGTCGTCGTGATAGAGCTATTGCGGACACCGACGCTCGACCGACGGCACTTGTCGTCGTACAACGTCGCACCGTTCGCGTTCGACGTGTGCGCTTGGTTGGAGTAGAAGCGGCGCCGCGCAATCACCGAGTGCAAGATCGCATCTTCGTCCATCCACGCGAGGTGGTGCATGGGCAGCTTGGGGTCTTTCGCGACAACAAAGCACTTTTGCAAAAGGGCTCTTGGGCCACCGCGCCGCGCGGAAGCGCTCGCGGAACTTTGATATGGCATCGTCGGCACATGACCTAGTCCAGCGATGAGATGCGTTCGATCCAATATATGATGGCTTTGTTGCGTACATGATGACAGGCCAGACACACGTGCTTGTGATGAAAGCACTGAGCTTATCACCGCACGAGCCACAGGCGCGGGTGCGGCTACATCGCATGAGTCGCCGCACTGAAACGATGCACAAGACGTACCGGTCGTCGTAGTCGACGGGCTGATGCATGGCCGCGAGGAGGAGTCGCTTCTTTTGCGCGAGCATCGAGATGCGGTGCGTCACCGGCATGTGCGTCGCGACCTGCTGGTTGAAGAGCCACGCGGGAAACTTGCCCTGGGGGTCCACAAAACTATAATGCACGTCCTGGACACGGCCGGTCGCGTTCTCGACGAAGAGCGAGATGGACTGGAGGCGGTACGCGATGACGTCGCGCGGGAGGTCGCCAGGCATCGACTCGCGCATGATGAAGAGCACGCGCTGCCCGAGGTCGTCGGTCAGCGACCCCGAGTACTCGACAAACGTCGTGCCTCGCTTTTCAAAGCCGCCCGTCATGTAGATCTGCTTGGTCTTGGTGCCGAGCCACCGAAACGGGTCGTCGATTGTCGCGGCGAACACTGTCTCAAGGACTGCCGCATCGAGGTACTTGTCGCCGTGCACGAGGCCTTCTAGGATGCGCTGGTCCTCCGAGGTCGCGGCGTAGCAGAGGTCGAGAACGTCGTCGAGCGACCGGACCGAGTTGCCGATCGAGAGCACCTCAAGGAAGGGCGACGCGGATGTCGTGCGTGTAAAGAGGTGCTGGCCATGCTTGGCTTTCGCAAAGCGGTATCCGCTGCAGAGCTCGTCGCGGCCGCTCGTGTACGCCTGCAAGAGTGTCTGGACAGCGCCGTCCAGCGTGAGCTGAAGCGATAGCCACGCGTCGCTGTCGAGTCCCATTGTGGGTCTACGTATCGAATTGAAGAGTGCGACCATCCCACAGCGATCCAGACAGACATCAAAGAGCAAAGATACCAAGGTAAGAGGCCAGAGAGAGCGCGGCCGCGACGTATGCATACGGTTGGTCACGCCGTGGCGCAGGTCGCAACGGTCTGGCAGTTACACTCTGTCATGGAGATTGCACATGATGGCTTGTCGTGCAGCGTCCGTTGTCCATCGCAAAACCAGCGGCTTGGACTGGAATCGTCTCCGAGAGAGGCACAATACGTCGACTGTTATCTCGTACCCATGCAGTGGCATCGTGGATTAGAGCACTGGAGGTCAATCGCGAGGCGGCAATCGAGTCAACAGCTTTGCAAATACTGTATCTGGTTTTGGTCGAGTGTTACTCACGTAGGTTACCACCGGTTGGTAGCTAGCGTGACATCTGCACGTTGCACATAGCGTGAAGTTGAAGTGATGCGCTGTCAACCGCGGGCGATTCTTTCTCGCGCTGGCGCACACGCTGCCGGTGCAACGACGCAGAACATGCCGGCGATGTGAAGGAGAGCACTGACGTGCAAGAGGGAGTAGGTTTCGATCTAATCCTTACCATACTCGATAGGATTCCATTCCAGGGAAACTCAACTGCCGATGTCGTCGAGCTGGAGAGCACCGTGGACGTCTGTGCGCCATTGAAATGGGCCGTCGATTTCGTTTTCCAAAGTGACGGGCGTACTATTAATACGCTGATCGTCGCAACAACCGAGAGGCAGCTCCACGAGGCGAGTAAACGCGTACGACCGTGAGGATAGCTATACCGTATATTTCCCGGAAATACATACCGGTATCCGGCTGTGTGACACATCAGCGCCCAGAAGTGTGCCAAGTCCATGGAAACGCAGCGCTGCGTGCGGACCGACGTGGGGTCCAACTACACAAGGGTAGTATGCGGCTGGTACCCCCTCCTTGCATCTCGCCAACGGATCTTTGGCTGCGATACAAGGCCTCGTGACCCAAGACAACCCGCGAGAGACGGATCGGTGTCTTGGTGATGCAAGCCATTTCTCCTGGGACAACTCAAAGACTGTACCAGTACATGGCCAGTACGACCATGTGTTTATCCTCGCTTGACGAGGGGCCAACATGACGCACATGCCAACCCTTACGAGCGCATTTAGAAAGTCCACCTTATCTTTATAATTGCATGCAATATACTCAGTCCTAAAAATATATCTTTACGCAGGCTCCCGTAGGGACGTTTCCTCGTCGCGATACACGGTGGAGAGCCGGCGACTCATCGGCGCTGGCGCAAGATACCGACGGTAGCACGCTGCCACGTCATGGACCATGTAACGGCCGAAAAGCGTGTGGCCGCGCGTTTTCTATGGTCATGTCTGGCGTGTGCCTCACGACACCTTGTCGCGTCTCTAGTCCTACTGCATGAACAAACATGTCACAGACAATGTTTCCACAATAGTTGCATGAACTTATATCGACACGACGTCGGTCGAAGGAAGCCAACGCAGAATGACATGACAAAACAGACACGCTCGTGCGTCGAGACACGAGGACGCTGGGGAACGAGGCGTAAATGTAGTCCATGGACACGTGCTTGTAGAGCGGCTCGAAGGTGCCGTTAAAATTGACGCCCACGTCACAATGATGTCGGCGAGTGCTTCGTGCACGGCATACGTCATGCGTGCAATCATCACCGGCTTCCTGACGACCGAGTCATCCGCCAATCAAAGTACGGGACACGATGGAAAAACCTCTCGAGGCACGAAGGACGTTATGTGTGGGCGGGAAAAAGGCCAGAACCCTCCTGCCAAGGTAGAAGAAACCAATCTTTTTTAGAGCCCAAAGTCGCCACCGATCACGTTGTTGTCATGAGAATGCGAACTCGTTTCTGCTTCTCTAGACTCTACAAGTTTCATTTTCGCAGACTAAAAGTTGAACTCGCAGTTGGATATATTAGAATTCCCGAGTGCCTAGTGACGCGCAAAGCATGTATCGAACCGATATGAGTCCGGATGCAACCTCATTTCGACTTGGCTTCAAACGTTGTCGGCCACATCCAACGTCTCGAGTACCGATCGGAAGCCTAGCCCGTTGTTGTTGAAGTGGGTCGTCTATTACAATAGATAAAACTATGCTAAATAAAATGATCGGACTTTCTTCGTTGTGTACACTCGGTGAAGCCTTGCCCGTACATATTGTTGGGTACGACCACGAGTATCTTCAACGCGCCACGCTACGCAGACCCGCCACAAACGCAGGCACCAGGTCGTCGTCGAGCTGCGCTACCACAAGCTCCAGCGACGTGAGGCGCGACAGCATCGGTGTCAGACACGACTGCGCCGCGAGCTCGCCAAAGTAGTTGTAGCTGAGATGATCAAGGCGTGCGGGCTGCAGAGCGCGCGCCAAGTCGGCGAGTATGGCGTCGGTCGGCGTGTCATCGATGTCGTCTGTAAATTCGTGGAGCTCGTGGTCGAAGTACAGCTCGCGCAGGCTGGCCGGGAGGCGGCGCCCAAGGAAGCCATCAATGCCATTCACTTTGGCGAGCTTGATCTCGACAAGTGTCGAGCTTGCGTGCAGAGCGCTGCAGAACGCCATGGCGGGGTCCATTGGCATGCGCGATTTGTTGGACAAGTGGAGAGTTGTCGCCGGCGCACCCAGTCGCGCAAGTGGTAGCCAAGTCGAAGTGGTGCCTCAATCGACTTCAGATCAATGGTCAGCGTCTGCACCGCAGGGAGCGCCGTCGCACACAGCAGGGCGTCATACACCAGCTGCTCGCCAATCGCCTCATTCGTGACGAGCACGGCAAGGCTGCGCATTGAGCACGAGGTCGGCAAGCGCGTTGCCTTCGTGCAGCGGTATCGTTACCAGATCGATCGCAAGATTGAGATCACCAATCGCAGGGCCAACCACGCGCACTAGAGCGACGAATTGGCTGAGCAGGCGAATTGCGTCCGCAGTGCGTATCTTGGGTTGCAGGGACACCGTCTCACGCAGAGACACAAGTGCCTCAGGCGATAAGTCAGCAAGCTCATGCAGCCAAATGCTTGGCCACTGGAACGTCACACGCTGGTCGGTGCTGTATCTCGGAGCGTGCGAACAGCGGTAAGCGCGCGGGTCCGCAGAGACGCTGGGATTGCATCAATGTAGCTCGTAGAGTCTTCGTACCGCTCAATGAAGCGAGCGATGGCTTCAAGAAGGCCTGGCTGCAGCAGACCTTCGGTCACGTCTCGACACACCCGCGTCGTCGGTCGCTCGGTCATCCAGAAAGGCCGAACAGCAAAGTGATTATGATTTGCTGGCTGAAACCGATTTGACCAATCAGAGAAGAATTCTTAGAATTCGGTTACCACTGGTCCTTCGTAGTCGCGCGTATAGTCGAATCACGAAGCGCACTCGAGCACGGAGCTCACTCGCTCGCTCATCGTTTGCATCTGTGCATCAGGACCAGAAGAAGTGTTTTCGCTACGAGAGAGCTGATCACTTCGCGGCCAGAGGACGACGTACCCCGGGGCATGATTGTATGATCAACCCGATACGTTGTTCATTCCCATTGCTTCGCCTCGACTACTAAGTCGCACACAACAACGAATCATCTCTCATAGTGCATACTAAAGATCCCTATATTGTTAAATGGGCTCGAGCCATGCGAGGTCAATCGCGTCGATCCACTGCGGCGTACACTCGAAGACAAGCGCGTCCAGGTTCTCGAGACCGAGTTCGCGTGTGTACGACGTCCCTGCACAAGTACTGTGGGCGTCTGACCTTGATGTTAGCCAGAATTGGTGTTTGGGGCACACAGTGTGGCCTTGCGTGAAGGCGTGGCACTTGGGGAACGAGCAGCGCTTGCGAGCACCGTGCTTGACGCAGAGCTTGCGCGCGTAGACTTGGTTGTCGCAATCCATGACCGAGCACACGTGGCGGTTCTTGTGAAAGGCGCATTTGTACGAGTCGCGAAACACGGGCTCAGAGCAGTCGCGAAAGACACAGCGCATGAGGATCGAAATTGGAAATGGAAAACGAAGACGTCAACAGCATTGCTTGTTTGGAGCCGCGGATACCCATGTGGTTAGGAACTTGTGGCTCTTAGAGTGCCCAGATGGTGGCGCGTTTCGCATGGTTAGTGGAAACAGAAAGCGACGACGTACCTCCGGCTATCGCTGTATCCCAGACCATCAGTGGATTCGTGTGACGTTGTCAATCAAAGATGAGCTGTAGTGCCCAGCGGATAGCTGCGTATGTGAGTCTACTAGTCGAGAAACCATATGCCTCTCACAAAACGGTGCTGTTGACTTCAGCTCTGATAAGAAGCGATGCAGCGGTTGCCCAGCCCAAACTTCTTCGTGGATCAACGCCAGTGCACGAGCTATACGCTGTGAACGCATTGGTTTTTGTCGGTCGAGGGCATGGCATGCGGCACAAATGAGAGCATGTTGTTGTTGAAATGAGTCCTCTCGTTATTTTACGGATTAAGGGTCCTATTTCTAGGGTCGTGCTACCTCCAACCTAATATCCGGTAGGCACGAGTTACCGGCATATGCCGTTTTCATCTTGCTACTTCCGTGTGTTCCTTGTGGCACTTGCCGAGCGTGGCCTTATTACGGTGACCGTCTTCAGTGACATTCGTATCCGGATGGGGGGGAGTCCGGATAGAAAAATCGGCGCGTCAGGAATCGAACCGGCGACCTCGGGAGGCAGAAGCAGGAATCATACCGCTCGGCTCAAGCGGCCCCCCCCACACAAATGAGAGCATGTACTATGCGTCACCTGGGTGCATGATCCGTGCATGCAGCTCTCACATTTGATCACCGTATCACTGATACAGACAGCCGAGCTCGTGGATCGGGCCGAGAGCGGGGGCGGAGAAACACCTTCTCGGAGACGTGCTCGACTTGTTTCTGGTCCGTGGCTGAGTGGGTAATACAAACAAGTAGCTCGTAGGTGTAGTCGGTCAGCGACGCACTACTGCCCTTTACATCTGGTACGAGGCGTACACAGATGTTTGAACTTCCAGACCAAACTCGTTCCTTGGGTAGGTCGGACGCGCCCGAGTTGCATCCAGTTGCCGATGTGGACCAACATATCGTTCGCGAAAGTACGTCAGCAATTGATTGTTCCGGAGAAGGCGGCGTGGTGGTAACGCGCATACAGTAAACGAACGACTCTCGCGATGTCTCGTTCTGGCCTTGTACCCTTGTTGGGTTTGAGATTCTGATACCTATGTCGCGACGATGCCACCTCGTCGACAACCCAAGGCACACACTTGTGACGGCGCCAAGGCGTGTCGAGTATTCTGTCTCGAGATGAAGATGTGGCTGGTGCTTGATGCATCTTGATGCTTGTTGATAAGTCGACTTTCAATGGAGCTCCGCAACACGGGTCTGGCTCACGACCGCGGACGCTGCTGGTCGATCAAGTAGCTTGACGACGGACCACATACTAGAAAATAAACCCAAAGTGGTAATCCCGGTAATACACCGCCTGACAAGTTCGTCGACTTTCAATCCACGTCGAAATACGTCCGAGACAATCGTCCTCATAAGACTGCGGTCATGAGTGTACGTACGGCGTACGGGTGTGCAGAAAAATAGCACCATACCATGCCGCTACAAGGTATTAGCAAGGCCATAAGTATACTTTTATTTTATGGCCTTGGTAGTAGTATGCCTTCAAGAAGAGTGATTCCCGCCGATAAGGAAAGGTGAACGAGTGGAGGTTGAGTCAGGTGTACATACTACCTCGCCAAGTGAGGTTCAGACCCATCGGACCCCATCCTTTCTGACTGCGTTGCGTGTGCACCGCGACAAACAAATGCGTTGCCATCGCGGCATAGATGTAATGATAGATAGAGGCACTTTACAGCAACTCCACGTAATGTTTGATTTTAGAGATATATTGATCGATGGATAGATCGATGGAGCAAAGGGTCATTGCGTGTCAGAGTTATGTGGAATGCAGCAAGACGCCACATGTCACATCGCGACTAGTTGCGGCTACGACGCGTCCAGGCCGCATAGATGTAGTCGATCGTCACGCTCTTGTAGAGTGGCTGCATGACGCCATGCACGTCGACAAGGACGTCGAAATGACGGAGCAAGCTCGCTTCCAGCGCGTTGTGCAATGCCATGTTTGCCCGCTCGTCGTCCGTCAAGTGCGCCATCAGCGCGGACTTCATAATGACCGAGAAAAAGTTGGCGACCGCCGCCACGTCCTCAAACGGCATCTCGAGCGAGACCGTCTCGAGCGCCGTCAACGTCAGCTCGGGCACGTCCGCCGTGGCCACACGCACTTCATCCTCGCTGCGAAAATAGAGGGGCAAGCCCATAGCCTCCATGGTAGTAGGCGACACAAGGCCATTCGCGACAGCCTCGACGACCCAGGTGCCAAACGCCTTGTGCAAGAGTTCGGCGGTTGGACTGTGGGTCTTGGACACCATTGTGGTGCAGAGCACACCGTTGTCGCTGAGCTCAACGGCGCGCAGCTGCAGAAACCGCACCAAGTCGTTGTGGGCCGCCGTCTTCCACTCATGCACCAGCGCGGGCGGTGCCTTGTGCGGCACAAACATCGTCACGTGACGACCCGGTAGCGGCGTTGGCAGTTTTGAGAGCCACTGCAGCGAGACGTACGAGAGCGCTAGATCGACCGATTCCGACGGAAGCACGCGTTCGTAAAAGCTCTTGGAGATGACACTGGCGTAGACGTTGGGAAAGCGGTCGAGGTACGACGCTGGGCCATGGAGTGTCTGAAAGAGGGACTCGAAATCGTTGCCGGGCTGGTCCTCGTGGTAGACTAAATACTCGCGCGACAAAGGCGATGGCAACGACGCGTGCAGCTGCTTGAGAACCGTAGCGAGAAGCTCGACCGAGTTGCGGCCTTGGGACGCACCGAGGTCTGCGATACGAAGCAGCGGCGCGTGCTGCTTGGCTACGGCAAGGTGGTTGACGCTGTCTTGGAGAAAGGCGGAGGTGCGGTGCACGATGCTCAGTTGATTGAGCCCGGCCTTGTTGTAGGCGCCACCGCCTTCCATGACGGTCGAGAACCCCCGGCAAATGCGTGACCAAGGACGCGCCAGCATGCGTGATATGTTTGATGAATTGAATTGTGAAGTTTTTTGCCAACGGCGAGAAGAGCACGGTTGGAACGCGATCCAGTGTGGGACATCAAGCAGAACGATCAGACGGGCTCGTGCAAGAACATCGTAAAGGCCACACTCGTCTCGGAGCTGGGTTCACCAATCTGGTCACCTCGTCGTGTCGGTTCACGCGCCGATCGGTTGGCATAGTTTGACGAAACGCTGTGGTGCCTGCGTCGCGTCAGTGACGCGAAAAGCGATCTTGAAAGAGAAAAACAGTGGTGCGGGCCACCACTGCTCTATTATAATAGTGTCATGGCCAACTCAGATCCCATCGATGCCGACTGCGAGGTACTGTAGCGAGGCGCTTGGGTTCTTCAAAAGGTGATATATATCACACCAAGAGGATTATTGAGTTTCGAGATACCATGGTACGTATGCATACCGGTATAAGTACCTGTACACCCACTACTATACCGAAACTCAGTTGACGTGGGCTGCCTGTAAAGCTGCTTGGAGCCGCAACAAACTCCTACGAGTCCCAAGCAAGCGGGTGGGCTCGCTACCCCAGTGCAGCGCCTAGCTCACACTCTGCCGCAGAGCTCAACCGCAGTAGACAATAAATCGGCTATGTGTACCATGTTGGGTGGGGGCTCGATCCCCAAGTATGATGCTCTCTACCGCAAAAACAGTGAAATCCTCTTTTGCGAAGGCTGATGATCCTTTTGAACCGTCCTGCCCGCATGCTTAGCGCTGCGGCGTGCGCTTCAATTGATACGCAATCACTTTCCTATCGACGCTTCGCCAGCGTTGCGGCGTCGTTCTTGTACATTGCGGCACTTGGCTGCATGCATCGAGCACTCTATCTCGCGTGAACACAATACCTGTACTCTCTGCGCTACGCTCAATCGACTCGGATTGATCCACCTCGTTCGTGGCCAGGTTCGTACGCAAAGGGCTTTGCACCTCTGAGGTGTGGTCCGATGCAACGAGGTGCGATCGCTTGCCGCGCCGCTCGGTACTCGACATGACTATCACGAGTGCGGCGGATCCCACAATAAGGCGCCAGCTTCGCGCGTGCGTGTGCTGAGAACGCCTCGTTTTGCCTTGTACGATGCTTCGTGGCGCAATCAACAAGTCGCTGGACTGCTGACCAGTGGGAGGTAGCGGGTTGGAGACCAGAGAGTTACGCGCTGGAGTGCCTATGGTCAATTTTCGCGTCTGATGACACAGCTCAACTTTTTGCCGACGCCTTAGCTTTGTATGTGCGATGATGATGACGTTTTGTCGGCCTCTAGCACCAAGTGAGACACCACCAACCACGACGGTGCTTATAAAATTGAAGGGAATCGATGTTTTATTCCCTTGGTTGAAATCTCCCTTTCATAACCAAAAACGGCGCGTTGGGATCAGAAATCACTCGTGCATCAATCAAATTGACACTGTACATAACGAGTCTCACATTCCTTCGAGCCACGCGAGGTCAATCGCGTCAATCCAATGGGGCGTACACGCCAAAACAAGCGCGTCAAGGTTTTCGAGACCGATCTCTCTTGCGTACGACGTCGAGGATTCTGTCGACATCGCACGCGTGTTGTGGTGGGTTGCTGACTGGGATGCCTGCCAGAACTCGTGTTTATGGCACATGGGATGGCCCTGTGTGAAGGCGTGGCATTGTGGGAACGAGCAGCGCTTGCGAGCACCGTGCTTGACGCAGAGCTTGCGCGCGTAGACTTGGTTGTCGCAATGCATGACCGAGCACACGTGGCGGTTCTTGTGAAAGGCGCATTTGTACGAGTCGCGAAACACGGGCTCGGAGCAGTCGCGAAAGACACAGCGCATGAAGACCAAAATTGAAAAGTGCGCTCCAAGTTGAACTGGTCGCTGCATCGCTCGTTTGGATCCAATAGACAGCTGCGGCGGTGACGTAACGTCCAAACGATTGCCCTCAATCGTCCCAGCCGGTGACGCGTTTCGCACGGTTAATGAAAAAAGAAAAATAAGGCACCACCGGGGCAACGATACCACGTTCGCTTGAGCGTACAGATGAGGCTACTACCTAGTCGCATGCTCAATACACAACCACAATATGTATTCCGTTTCTCGTCGCGCTGTCCATGAGCGGCAGCGGCTCGTGTCCCAGGTGATCCGAATTCTTCTTTTCGGTGGTCATGTTTTGGCGCCGTTCCCGACGGGGGGGTTTGATGCTGGTACGCTTCGCACTCCAAGGACTCGCAGCTATGGGCAGCTCTTGGGGCCATTCGTCAGGTCCATAAAAGGTCCATCTCTGCCACGCATTTCTTTCTATTGAGAGCCCACTCGCAGCAAGGAATGCTGGGTCGACGAACGATGTCGCTGTTACTGTTCGCGGCACATCCCTCGCTTTGCTCGTACGAGATGACCATCTGCGGTCGTCTCCGACTCATGTAAACATGGGTGGATGACTCGCAGAGGACGCCTGCACGCCGCACATTGCTCTCACGTTGATCACAATGCGAGGTGTGTGATGAGGATCACGCAGACATCTGCACCAGCTTTATTTTGATAGAAAAGATATATTAGTAGATTGAAACACAGATGTTCAAGATCGCGGTGCGTGGCTGGACCGCTTGTCGCGTCGGTGGCACACCGGCTTTGCTTGACGTAGGTGATGCCAACGAAGAGCGACAAAAGGCGGCGCCCTAGTAACGTTACCACAGTACACATCACTGAAGGACCTGTCGTCGGACCGAAGACCATTGTGGTGTTCACTTGTTCCTTCCGAGGATGTAGCGTCGTTCGTTGCCTTGTCACGGGAACCGAGCAATCGCATCACATACCGGTACTACAACGAAAAAGTCGTCCGTGTTTGCGTGCCAAGCCAACGTACGTCATATAATAGACGCCAGGAGGTGGTTTGAATCCCGCGACAGACAACGCGACCGCCGTTCGTTGTCCGCGCACGCAGCTCGCGACCGAGATACCGTTGACCAGCATCATTGCAGCATCTTGAAAATTCTATTTAGCAGCGAGAGTGTCTCGACGTGCCGCCCGTTGTAGCTCAGCACGTCGACGACATCGCGTACATCGTGCGTACTAGGTGATACTTCCACGCGGAAACGGCGCTGTCGCCGACCAGATATAGGCAAATTGTCGAAAAAAAGACAGTCGTCTCGTCGGTAGCCTGCTGGCTTGAGCTTGTGCAAACAATCGTTACTGGGCCACTGGACCACCATCGCTTCCCCTCGACGAGGGTGGGACGTGACTCAACGTGTGACTTTTAACACGTGACACGCTTTCGTTGGTCAACCCCAGAGCATGGAGTGCATGTAGTCGTCAAACCTGCTAGTGATGGTGCGGCGTGTACATTTGGTACTTAAGTGTCATTTTTAATGTGTCTGGGAACGAGCACGTGGCGTCTTCGGACACTACTGCTAGATAGCCAAACGACGCTCCGCCGCTCGGTAGCCCCGGCGTCCGATTTGGCCCTGCAGTGATCCGTTGCCGGTCGCAACAACTAGGCACTGATTGCCGCGAGCTGCGAGCTTGCCACATGCACGAAAGTGTCTGCCGGGCCGTCACACGGATGCACGTTCAATAGGATGTGCAAATTTGGTCTTACTAATGCATACAACGTCGTCGACGGCGAGTGGCTGGTTTGAGCCAAAACGGGTGGATTGCCCGGGCTCCTTCATTCTTTGCACAGGCTACACTGCACGGAGCTCCCCAGCAACCAGTGTATCGTTCAGGCTGGTCAAAATTCCATGAGGAGAGGTAAACGATAGGGTCCATGCGTTTTTGCCACAAATTCATGAAAACACTCTAGAGCTCGGTCTTTTTGCCCAAAAGTTTGGGCGAGCGGTCGAGTGGAAAACGTACGTCAGAGGCATGCTGGGCGACGTGACTTGAAAACAAAGCAACTGGAAGCTGCGTTCGTGTCCGCGTCAAGCTGTATGTATCGCACGCAAATGTACGCAGACACTAGTTACATTGCGGAACGCCTCAGCGAGCGACACCAGAGCTTTGGCCTACAAAAGCAGTTGCCACTTGTTTGACATTCGCTGCGCTGTGGCGAGGCGACTTTTTCGGGTTGATGATCTGGCGTCGCTCGCTGCAAGATCACGGCAGGGTTCGCAGCCTGTCGTGTTTATCGGGGAATATTAAATTGTAGGTGCGGTACACAACCAAGTTTAGTCGACACACCGCGTTGACCTGGATGTTCCTGGCCACATCAACACACAGCGACACGCGTTGGAAGGCCCATTGGTAGCGGTCATTGTCCTCGCTCATACACTGATTTCCTTTCCAATACGCGAATACTAGTAACCGTATTTATCCCATTCACATCGTATTTACGCTCATATATACGGTTAATTTGTGGAATGAACGCGGGTGACGTGGCGAAACGACGGGATGGGTCTCGTGACGTGGCCGGCCGCCGAAGTCGCACGTTGAGCTGCCACCTCACGCACATCTGCACGCCAGAGCGACAGAGCGGCAGTGTGCCCTACGCTTGGAACCGTGTACATCCGTTTCTACAATGCCCTTTTGCAATTCGACGCATAGAACAGTACTGTGTAATTAAGAAGCATTGTCATCCCATGTCCATTTACTCGTTTCCACGCAATGCCATACCTTCGCAGCATGCATGACCCATACATCGACGTTGGTAGCCAGCCATAGGATAGCTGCAGGGCCTGTTCGTAGTTTGCCGATCGGCGTCGAGGTTGTAGGCCGCGAGCTGCGCCGCCGACACATCGGTGGGTGGTCATCCAAGCGCTGGTGAGCCACGTAGGCGCGTTGGCCCATAGGGCAGTCCTTGCTGTCAATGCGCGCGCTTCGAAGGATGGTAGGCGACTAGCTCCAACGTGTCATCAATTGTCCCATCCGGTTGTCAATGCGTGGTCCCTTTGTCCCATCCGGGGGGCACCGGGAGATGCGTTTGTTTTCCAACCAACCGCGTGCATGACCAGGAACTCGACTCTGAGTACAAAGGCCTGCATAGAAGATAAGCAGCGTGGTGTATCGGAGCGCATGACCAAATCAATAATCAGCGCAGATAAGGATCCAGTTTAGTTTGCGTGTAAGGTCGCAGTTTGACGTGTGGCTTTGGCCACGCTCAAACAGAGCGAACTCGAACTTTCGCACTTTATTAGCCTGTCGTCGCGAAATGCGATTGGCTTGGACCAACCATCCTGAATCTCATTCGTCGAAATGTAGCCAATCGGTATACCGGATTGAGCATCGACACGTATCCTGCAGCACTTGCTATCAGCATGAATGAGAATGATTTCCAGACCAGCGAGCCGAAAACCACAAAATTCCTGGGTTTGCAGCAGAGGAAGTGCTGGCGAGACGATCTCAGCCGAATTGCGGCTGTGCAACACGCCGAAGTCCACGATTCGGCGTTGCGATGAGAGGGCCGGTAGTATGTAGTATGCCGCTAGGGTACAGTATTGTATTGTGAGGTGATGGATACAGCATGGAAGACTCAATATTCGTCTGGTTCATTACCGGTAGACTTATGGTGCCAAACCCGACCTTGTTGAAGGCGAAGCATTCCATAATCACCGATGCCAGCCGTGGACGCGGCGGTCCGACATGCAAAGGTGTTTACTCTAGAAAGAGTAAGCGGAAGCTCTCCAACATTCACGTGCTACACTTGTTAATGAGCGCCTTCATGTGCATGTGCGCTTTCGCATGCGTCATCGTGCCTTGCAGCGGTTCAATCTCAGCCGCCACCGTCGTTGATAGCCTGTGGCCTCGGCGAGCGACGCCAACTTGTGTATGCATTCGCTTATACAGTGTAACTCATCAGCCCGGTACTGGCATGTCGTGCGACTTGGTTCTACTGGCAGGGTTTGCCCGTGCGATGGCTCTGGCCACATGGAGGTATCAGTCGTGCACAACGGAGATGACTCACAAGCCCTCAATCGGCCTCGCACGTGAGAAAAGTATACCAGAACTGAGTGACTGATACAGGAGCAGCGATCGGATACAAAAACAGAGCTTAATGGCTGGCACGCTGACGTGGCAGCCGTTTCACTGGCCTTTTGACATTGCCGTTGCAAAGGGGATCGTTCCGAGGAGCGGCGGCGCCAAGTACCGAGTAGTACAGTACACGGGTATTGCTGTAAAGACTTGTGTACTGATCGCAAAGCTGCCCACGGCCTCTCATTCGATCAATGGTTTGCTGCATCAAATGATTCTCATGGACCTTAGTCACGGGTGGGTCACGGTCGTCCAGGAAGCGTCCTGTGTGGAGACAATGCAGCGTCCGTGTGCATTTTCAACAGAATTTACAGTGCAGTCAACAGTGCCGTAGTAGCCTCCGGCTTTTAACGGCCTTAGATGTGCAAATGGAACGACGATTTCTGCCACGTTTTCGCGTCGTGTGCAAGCGGCGCGAGGCGCAACCTAGCGCGGCCGATCGGTCGCGTGTTCCTCAAATCCCATGCTCAATACCGGTCACGTTAACGTAAAAGGGCACAATCCTTCGTGCACCGTCACGTCTCGTAGAGGCCTCTGGGCAATAAACATCGACCACCTCGCATTTCAAAGGTAGGAGCCGATTTCGCAGCGCGTCCGTGGGTTGTACTGGATGCGCCACAACACTGCAATGCGAGATCGACTTGGTGCGATGAGCTGGTGCGATGTCGCATGGCGTGCATGGTCGATCCTTTAATGTAATCCTGCCGAACGTGGCCGCCTGCGCGCGAGACGATGGGTCTGATGACATCAATCATTACCGTTACCCAGACGCTGCTGGCTGCGTGCCATTTTGAATTGCTCGGCACCACACATTGAGTATTGTGGCCAGTGTGGCTGCCTTGCATGTCGTGTCCATGTGACGGATTACATCAAGGCCCGACGCGTCTCGAAGGCATTACAAAAGGTGTGTCCGAGGTACTATACAAACCGTCAAAGGGTCGTAGTACACTGTACACCAAGTGGATTGAAGACAGTGGGATATGATTACATCGAAATCAAGATCTTTCGTCGTGTCACGACAGCAAAAACGATCATTTTTGAATTTGCTCGGCATCGCGATGGCCACCGAAACACCCAAGACGCCATCTCTGCACACCAACACGAGCGTCATGCAAGGCGGTGGCGCCTACAACAAATCGGCGGTCGTCCAAATGACGCTTGTCGACTACACCGAGTCGCTGCTACAAACGCAGCTCGATCGATTTGTCGCGTCCTTGCCGTCGACGCCAGCGCTCACATTGCGCATCGCCGACCTCGGTGCGTCCGAAGGGCGCAACTCGGTCGCGCTCCTCTCGGCGGTGCTCCGCCACCTCGAAGCGCGTCTGCCGACATCCATGGAGCGCGAGTACTTTGTCATGCACGAAGACCAGCCCGACAACGACTTTGCATCGCTCCTCTCGACGCTGCGGGCGCCCACATCGTACGTGCAGTCGACGCCGAATGTCTATACGAGCGTGATTGCCAAGAGCTTTTACGAACGGCTCTTGCCGTCGTCGTCGGTCGACATTGTCGTCTCGTACATCTCGCTGCATTGGATGTCTGCGATCCCGCTGCCGCTGCCGGGCAACTACATGACACTCAACGCTCCGACACGCGCCGCGCTGCCCGACATTTGTGCCGCGTGGGCCGCCACCGCGCACCGCGACTGGGTGACGTTTTTGCGTCTCCGTGCGACCGAGCTCGTCGACAATGGCGCCATGTGTCTGACGATGGCCGGGTTCGCCGACCACGCGGTCCAAGTGGCGTGGGCCAACGTCGTGCCGAGCGCGCTCGTCGAGTGCATCCGCCTCGGGTGCCTCTCACAGGCGTCAATGGACAAGATGACGCTGGGTGCGTATCTCCGGACGTGCGACGAGGTGCGCGCGGGCGTCGCCGAGGTGCCGGACTTGGAGCTCCACGAGTGCCAAATGATCGACATGCCGATTGTGGTGCCCAACGCCAAGGCCGGCGCGGCCTTTATGGTGGCGACGACGACGCCATCCGTGGTCTCGGCCATGACATTAGACGAGCGCAACAACGAAGCGTTTTACGCCACGTTTGCCGCGCAACTGGAGAAGCAGTTCGAACGTAGCGTGACGATGCATGGGGTCACCAAGCCGCTGTATGCGCTCCTCGAGATGCGCTACTTGTACTGCGCGCTGACGCGCAAGCCGCGCACCGCATCGAGTTCGGCATGAAGACAAGATTAGTGTTGCTGTCCACAGCAGTAGTATGACCATCGATGCATAATAGCATTATTCGTAGTACATTTTATAGTGTTGTCATGGGCTGCATATATTATGTGGATTCGAGCGCCGAACCTCGTGCCTCGTGGGATGGCTGCGCTCCAAGCAGCCGGCTTCTCAGAGATGACATGGACGACAGCGAGCGGCAGATCTCTTTTGTATTGTATCAAGGCGACCCAAGACGGCCGCCGTTCATCAATTTTCGATAGCAGACTCGGTCGTTTGAAGCGACACGCTCGAGCACCACGCAGACAATATAAGAGCTGATTTATCATTTGGTCCAATTCTAGAGTACTGCGACCGGTTGCCCGGTAGGTAGCTGCGAGTGCAGGTAGAACCAGTTTCAACGCACCGTGGAAGCGTTGTGCATGTACACGAGGCGAATACCCAAGGGAATAACTTTATTCCCTTGCAGAGCAATAACTTTATTCCCTTGCAGAGCATACGAGGCGAATACCATGACATGCTACTGGGGACAACCTTACGCTCACCACGAGGGCTATGGTACGAAGCCGCGCTTCGTGTCGCAGCAAAATCCTGCACCGAGACATACACTTGGAATGGCTGTGGCACACATGGATAGCCTCAACACACTTTAAGGCAGTGGTTGAGCAGGACTTCACGTCACCCACGACAAGTGGTATGGGCAGACAGTGTCAGCGGTACACGACGCTATCGTTCGCTGTTCTGAGTTTGTGACACCAGAGCTAGGGCCTTGGACGGGGCTCGCATGCAAGCGCTCGTCACAAAGGAACTTCACAGACTACCTCGTGACAGGCTAGACCTCTCACGCGTCGGCCTTGGCTTGCCGAGCCCCACGACATGATCTGATTTGAGTGCCAAGGACGCGGAGGTAGTACACTAGAGAGGAGTCTGTCGAGTGTTGACGAGAGTGTACACGCAGAGTCGACGTTGACGAACGGTGGTACTACCTGTTGAAGATAACCTGCTGCTGCCGCGAACAAGTCTCCTAGGCTCGTGAAGCTTTTGGATAGAGCCGTGCATCGTGCTTCGTGGCTCTTCCACTGGGACACCACGGTCGACAAGCTACTTTTCGAGTAGTAGTCGAAGTAGTATCCAAAGGCACGGGAAACGCTGACCGCGCCATCGAGTATCCCATCAACCTATGCCGCGCTCGTACGCTGTGGCGGTGCCAGCAACGTGTATGCGACTCGAAAGCAGCGTATTTCACTAGCGAATATGCTGCCGTCGACTGCGTTTGCCTGGATACATGAACTGTCGTCAGTTGCATCTATGCGTCCGACCAGAGCCATCGAGTTGGATGGCAAGAGACAAATTTTGGCCTGTCTGGCTTCAACGCACGAAGACGTCAACGCCATACTAATTCATGTGCAAGATCCAGATCTTGACGTTGGTCTGGGAATACGCGCGCTGAAAAATCACACGAGCATTGTTCACCTTTGACCGACTTGATACCTACCGGTACTGGGCAGAGGAGAACTGCTCATTTGTGGTCTCTTGAAAGCTTGGCCAATGGTGTGGGAAGAAGCTACCCGAGCCGCGTTGACCGGTTCGCGATATCGACACCCATGAAGACAAGCACTGCGCCGAAGTAGCCGCATTCTGAGCAACGAACGACTTCGTCCACTGAGCCCGTGTGGCGACGTGACAACGTCTGTCGAAGTTCGAAGATATATATTCCCAAATAGTGTTAGCGTGCGCGAGATTCGCTTCGCGTCCCAGGTCGCGTACGCGGATGCGCACGCCGCCGTAGCGCGACAGCACGCTCAAAACAACTCCTTTGATGTCATTATGTCCATCATACTGGAGGTGGAAGGTTGTCGAAGCGCCACGACGCCGCGTCGCCGCCCTCGGCTACAAGTCGCAGCCTTGTAGTATGACGCAACCATGCCATCGAGTGCCACAGGTTGGGCCACACAGTGGCAAGCGCCTGATACGAGGATGGTCGTTTTTCTGAGTCGGTCGGTGCCCCAGTCGCACCTCGCGTCACAACCAGAACTTTGCTCGAGAAGCTACAACCTGATCCACATTCCCAGCAGTCCTGACAACGGCCGACGATCCATACCACCACCGCCACCACCACCACCACAAGTAACGTTATTGGTGGTTCAATGGTCAAGCTACCAGGGTGCCATCCCCATGGTCGTGCCCAGGTTATTGGTAGTGTCACTGGAAGCTGTCGCCTCGGAAACATACCCAATACGAAGAAATACTATGCCTCATCGACGACTCTACGATTCGGCATGGCACCGGCCGTGTTGACGCAATGCCGGCAATCCACCTAGCCGCCGCCGACACACGAAGTTTGGTGCGACGTCCAACCTGAAATAGTGTACGTTCGTGTCGTAGACACGTTTCGAAGTTGCCATTTGCGTGCCCCTTTGGCCGCTCAGATCAGACGCCGCGAGTAGCTTCAAAGCAAGGTGGTACCGCGCCACCGTGGTACTCTTGCGAGAAGCAACTCTTGCCGTTCACAAGTGAAGTTTCGTCGTTGAGAGCAATAGCGATGGTCGTTGGCGTCGAGTGGTCGGTCACGCTTCCGGACGGTTTCGCGGTCCGCGTCCAGAAAGACATGCTGGAGCTTGTCCACGAGTACTCGGACAGCTCGCCCGAGACGCGCGAGATCGACGCGTACCAAGCTGGGTACAAGGTCGCCACGAATACCCGACGTCCAAGGTGTTTTCGCGCAAAAACCACTCCTCGGGCTACGGTGAATTCCTTGTCGTTGGCAACGCCGACGTGACGATCGACGAGTACGTCGAGCTCACGTACTGCGAGTGCGAAGAGACGTTTCGGACGCAGCAGACGCTTTTTTACGCCGAGGACCTCCTTGACGCACGCGTTCTCAACGTCACGCTCGCGCGCTGCGACGACGACCCGTTTCGACACTTTGGTGTCCGCTACAAGAAGATGAACATGGCGTACAACGGTGTGTTTGCGCCGCGGGATACCACCTACGTCGAGGTATTTTTCTTTCTTTTGTCTCTCATTTTTCACATTTCGGCATCGATGCTAGTGCACCGGGTCATTTGTCAACAAGAAGGGTCTCCGCGGCGTCTACTGTGTCCGCGAATCCATGGACTTTGACGAAATCCCCGAGATACCTGGCGTCGTGCGGTTCTATATGAAGGCGATGTTCCTCCTCACCGAAGCCCGCGACGGCACGGTCGAGCTGCTCCAAGTCATGACTGCCAACCCGCTCGGGAAGCTACCAGCTTGGATGTTCAACAAGACGTCGATGGCGTACAGCCACATGAGCGACGACTACGCCAAGTATTTGCAGCAAAAACGGCTACTGGCCTACGTGGCGTCGAAGCGCAAGCCGCGCCACCCGATCAAGTAGACCATGTCGTCCTCTTGCATTGTATGTCTCATTGTTCTGCACGTGTAGAAAGGCCAAGACGTGTTCGTCGTGCGCAGGTGCTTTCCGCGGTCTCCGCGCCCGCCACGAGTGCTGGGGCTGTCGCGAGGTAGTCCCTACCAGTCGGCGCCAGGATCGACGACCAACTCATCGTTTGTGGTGCAGAGTATGTGTGGCAAGTGCGTCGTTCCGATCCCGCGCGTTTTGATCGGCGTCGACGGCTCGATGAAGGCGGTACCGGACGAATTCTGCAAGCGCTGCTTTCTCCAAGCGCGCTCCTACCGAACATCGAGCAGTGCCAGCTCGTTCCGTACGTCCATGCGCCGGTGGTTCTACGAACGACTGAGTTTCGATCGGCTAGGGTTGCATGCGTCAGACGACACCACGGAACACTCGCACCACTCGAACCAGACGCGGTCCAGTTCCGGCAACGAAAGCTATGCAAAAGACTTGACGGACGAGGACGACGTTCCGTCGGCGGTCCCGCCGCAAGCCGCCCCCGCCCCCGCCTTTGATGCGATGGACATGGAGTCGCATCTGAGTCAAATGCAGCTCGGCATCGAGACGCAACGGTACCTTGTGGCGCAGATGCGCTCGCGTCTCGAAGCCCAAGCCGTCTAGTGTTGTTTGTATTGACGTTGAAAATAGTATTGTACAATGTGTTTTTGAGAATGAAGAAGACTCTGTCGCACAGGGTCACGGACGCTTCTCTTAACGTTATCGGTCCCCTGACGCACCAACGGGTGGCCTGCGAGGTCTGTTGACCGATCGATCGATCGATGCGCTATCTTCCAGTTACAAAGCCTTTGCGAGATCGATACCTGGATCGACCTAGGACAAATGAGTCGACGATAACTTGATGCGACCCGACACAGCCATACTTACTCGTCTTAGCGTATTGCCGCAATGTCGAACTTGCGCATGCGACGTGGCGAACGATCTATTTTGGCAGATAAAAAGTGCCGAATCTGGCGCTCTGCAACCGTTTCCGTTGTCCTTCATACAGAAAGGCGCTTTGGTTTCGGCAAATGCGCTGGCCCCTTGCCGTTGGCGTCGGCGGCCTGCTCGTCATCTCGCTGCTCTCGTGCCAACGGCTCGACTCGCTTCTCTATACGATCCAGGACAGGGCCGTGCACCATGCGTCGGCCGCCGCGCACTATGCGCGGTACCAGCTCTATCCCTCGCTCGAGCAAGTGCTGCCGTACGCTGAAAGCTTCCTCTTTCCGACTGTCGTCGCCCGGCATGGCGCGAGCTACTCGTGCATCAAGTTTCAGTACACGGGCACGGGCGGTTGTCCAAGCCAAATCAACGACGTTCTGAGTTACGTGTACACGCCCAACAAGACGGAAGCGTGCGACACCGTGATCCACACGGGCATCTACGGCGTTCCTGGCTACTGCGAGCTGCGCGACGACGCGACCCATGAAACGATCCGAACCTTGTACACGAGCTGCGGATCGCTCACGGGCCGGCAGTTTACATGCGCGCTCGCCGCCCAGTACGCATCGTACGGCCACGACGCCTCGACGTTCATCTACGCCCTCAACACGAGCTATTTCGCCCGCCGCGGCATTGTGTTTTCTGTGCACCCGGGCGCGCTGGCGTCGGCATATGCCAGCATCGCGCACCTCCGGGCGACCAACTGCTCGCTGCCGATTGAGGTGTGGCACCGACCGGACGAGCTCCCGGCCGAGAATGCCATTTTACAAGCGCTGGAAACCACGTTTCGGGTGCATGTCCGTCCGATCTTTCATCCGTTGGCGACGCGTTTTTACTCCAAGATCTATGCCGTGCTCCACAGTGCGTTTGAAAGCGTTTTGCTGCTGGACTGTGACAACTTTGCGGTCCAGAACCCCACTTACCTCTTCTCGACGCACGCCTTTCAATCGACGGGCGCTGTTTTTTGGCCCGTACACGACCTCGCTTCATGTCGTGCACCAAGTGCTTTGTATAGGATTATTGGCGGCCCGGCCACACGTGCTTCAACATTGACGGCTACAGCCGACTCTGGGACCTCCTTGGCATCAACTTTGTCGATATGTTCGAGCAAGAGAGCGGTCAAGTGCTCATCAACAAGACCATGTCCGAGCCGGCGCTGCACGTGCTCGCCTTCTTTGCATTGCACGAACCTCGGTACGCGCTTGCGATCCTTCAATTTTGCTTTTATATCGTCTTTATCGAAGCATTGACCGACGTTCATGGCTGTCATTATGGGTCTTAGGTTTCTCACCGACTTTGGCATGGTCTATGGCGACAAGGACCTCTTCCGGCTGGCGTGGCTGAAAGCAGCGGCGCCGTTTCACATGATTGCTCGCCCCCAGGCAGCCTCGGCAAGCTGGACCGCGCCGACCGGACTCATTTTTGTGGCAACAGCATGGTCCAGCACGACACGAACGGCGACGTCGTCTTCTTGCACCGAAATACGATCAAGTTGACGGGCTGTCGCGCCGACGCGTTTGTGTGGGAGGCCCTTCAAGACTTTCGATTTGGGTACATTATACTCTACTTTGATCGGAGTCGTTGGATTGGATTTGGATCGAATAGCGAGGTCCATGTGGCGCGGTACCTCCCCGCGGGCTACGTGCTCCGCGACGCAACCTGCTTTGGTGTCCGCGAACCGTCGGACGATTTATATGTCATCACAACGATACGCCAGTCGCAGTTTGCCCATCTGGAAGGCGCCTTGTACCGGTATGCCCGCGAAGCGATGAAGCTCCAGCACCCCAACGGTAGCATCGATGCCCCGTTTTTGGTCCTTGTGCATCACGCGTTCTATAGGCTGCCCGGCCGATATCGCAAACGATGACCACCTGCAGTTTCCACTCCACCTACGCAACAAGCGCTTTCCCAGCTTCAATATCCGTCAACCACAACGTCAATACGAAATCGAGGCGTCATAGTCGTGTGGCCTACAAGTATGCTGATGGCTCTTCCATGGAGAAAACCGCGCCAACGACGCAGGTTTCGGGGACGTGGCGCTCGAACTGCACCCACCTTTCAAGCTCAAGTGCATTACCTCATACTTTGACGACAATCGAGGCGACTCCTCCTGCTACTTGTCCTCTCCGGTACCGGTAGCGTTCTTGACTCGGCGGCGTTGACGGCCCGTCGCAGGTGTCGTTGGTTGTCAGGCAGACACATTGGTCGGGTTAGACTGAATCTTTGTATGGGCATACAATCTTCAAGGTAGGCAACACGCCGTTGATTGGTGCACACTTAGACCGTGAACCAATCATCGCCGGCAGCGACAGACATACAAAAAACAAGTTTGTTTTTCGGCCAATGGCAATGCAGCCTGCACGCAGGACGGCCTTTCTCCCGACAACGCTCCCATTTCAGCTGGCAGCATGGGCAACGTGCTTGGCTGGTCCCACAAGACGCTCGACGAGCGCGTCTGGGACGCAGCCCGCGCTGGCGACCTTGCTGCCTTGACGGCGATTGCGCCCACGCGCAGCAGCATCGAGTATCGCGACCTGAGCGCTGGCCGGACGCCATTCACGATCGCGTGTGCGCACGGACACGTGGCCGCCGCGCAGTGGCTCCACGCCGCCGGCGCCGACGAGTACGCGCGCGACTATGAAGGCAACACGCCACTGCACCACGCCTGCCACGCAGGCCAGGCGCGGATTGTGCAGTACCTCTTGTCGCTGCCCGAGTTTACGCCCTATGTCCTCAACGCCAAAGGCGACGCGCCGCTCGAGGTCGCGCGGCGTACGTTTCAGGAGCGCGAAGGCGGCAACGACGACTTGCGCCTCGTGGCACTGGCGCGCTGCATTGAGCTGCTCGAGCAGGTACGTTTTCGACACGAAATCGAGATGGTCCTTGACACACTACTTTTGTTGGCCGTAGCGCTGCTCAGTGTACAGTGGTTGGGTCTTCCAACGCGTCGAGACGCTATTCTCGCAGCTCACAGGTATCACGGCGCTTCAAACATGGTCGCGACGGTACGCTGCCACGTCATGAGGTCATGGAAAGCCATATATGGCATAGGTACTGCATTGTGCTCCGGACCAGTTCGTCCATGTTTCTGGAAGTCGCACTGTTTGCCGTGCCCGACGCCGCGCGCCGCCCGCCCGTGCCAAGTACGTCGCTGCTCGTGCATGTGACGGCGGACGAGCCGTGTATTCGTGTGACCAACCCATCGTTTTGGTCGGATTTGAACCCGAAACCGTTTGGGTTTGAGCTGCGCGGCGCCCACAAAGTCGGATCGAGCCGCACCCAAGCGCTGCGCCACTTTTCGTTTGCGGCGCTGAGCGAAGACGGTGCGGCCAAGTGGCTTCGGTTCTTTGCCCACGACGCGGTGCGAGCCTCCACGGATGTGTCGCCAATTCTCACATGACGTAGCGGGACGGTCTCCACGATGCGCTGGTTTCGCCGACGCGCCAGTTCAATTCACACGTACGCTCTTCCATCCTTTTTGTTTGTAAACGGAGAAAGTGTGTAGGAGCTCGGACGGGCCAAGGTCTTCCCCGAGCCGTCGGCACCGCCGCTGCCCACAGTCGAGATTGCACAACCGGTCGTGTTTACAAAAGCGACGCTGCGCCCGCGACTGCTCGAGTGCGTCGTGTGTTTTGACGGCCCGCAAGCCGCCGTGTGCGTGCCCTGCGGCCACAACGTTCTCTGCATGACTTGTGCCACGTCCTTGCTCGAGACGACGCACGTGTGCCCCGTGTGCCGTCTCGCGATTCGCGAAGTCGTCAAGGTCTATCGCAACTAAGCTGTCTCTTTATTTAACCCGCAACCTCGCCGTGTCCGACCTCAAGGATCCCATTGTGATCATTGTTGGATAGCCGTATGGATGGAGCGCTGGATCCAAAGAAATGGGTATGGCTCGAACGGGGTGTACTAGTAGCGATTTAGGAAATTAAGGGAGACAAAGAAGCAAGTCGCTGTCTCTCGCTTCATCGTCAATCATAGATCGTTGGATGCTTCATGGCCGGGTGGCTGCATCGATACATCAAGCGGCATCGCATTGGATTCACACGGTGAAGCAGGTAGATGAACATGCAGCGTAGGCTATATCGTAGCTTATATATAAAGTATGCAATGGACATCTTGTCCTAGTGTACATGTCTACTTGATGACGACCGTCGTGTCCTTGAGCACCTTGATGTTGTACACAAGGCTCTTGACGTCGGCGAGCTGGTCGTCGAGAAGGTGAATGTGGCAGTTGCCGTCTTGGACCACCATGCACATTTCTTTGCCTGGTCCTGTTTCCCCGGCCGCAGTCGTGCCTTGCGTCGTGGGTTGGAACTTGGCTTTGACGCGCAATTCCTTCTCGGGCAACCCGAATGTAAACATGTGCGTCATGAAGAACCACTGCAGCGTGCTCAGACGTCGCGCCTTACAGATGATGATGGCTGCCCGATGTTTCTTGTCTTCGCGGACGTCGGAAATATAGTCGCATAAGATCGACGTGCTGTTGAAGAGCGCTTGACGACCGAGGCTGTTGCGCGCCATGAGCTTCCAAAACGGACGATTCACCACTTGGTCCAGAAGCGTGATCAAGAGAATGTTGGCAATCAAACCAATCACAATCGCATAACTCACGCGAAAGTAGAAGCTGTCGTAAAAGCTCACGGGCGTCCCATCGAGGTTCTCGACACTGCCAAACAAATCTTGGCGGACGCTGTTGTTGTACTCGATGTAATCGGGAATGTAAAAGAGCAAGATCGCGCTCAGATACAGCGATGTGACGCTCGTCAAGTTGAAGAAGCCCATGAAGCGGCTCTCGCCGCAGTATGTAGCCGTGCTCACGACACTCAAGCCAATCTTGCAGAGCTTGAGAATGCCGCAATTGAGCCAGAGAAGACGCAAACTCAATGAGAAGAGACGGACGCTCATGATGAACTGCGGCTTGATCGCGTTGTACACGTTGACTTCGCGGATGAAAATGAGCGAACTCTGCATGTCGAGGATGATCGAGATGCAAAAGAGCGTCACAAACAAGTCCGAGTTGTAGCAGAACATATCAAAGCGCAGTGCGTGGCTCAGATGCGGAAAGCACTTGGGCACGACCGTCTGCAGCGCCCGTGTAAAGATCGTGTCCGGCTTTGTCGGGTCGACCTCGAGCCACTGAACGGTCCGGCGGCTCGCGAGGTACCCGCCGGCGGCGAAGAAGAGCGCAATGAATTTGATCCAGTGGGACGCCGTGCTGAACGAATTTTGGCGAATGAGAAGGCCATGTCGATGCAGCGACCCAGGCATCGGCCGCGCGAGCACGTTGAGCGTCTTGTTGGCATCGGTATACGTCATACTAAAGTTGCAACTACCTCGCCCGAGCTCGGCAATCGGAATGCACCCGGTGCAGTAGCCCTTGGCAAAGATTTCCCACACGGGCACGATTTGGACTTGTACGTTTGATGTGTTTTCAAGCTTGATAAACTGCGTGAGACGGACGTCGGCGCCGAGGCGCGCGGCCGCGTACCCGCGTCGCTGCAGCTCGGCGCTTCCCATGCTGCGATTGCCCAAGTTGGACGTGGCTTCGTCCGTAAAGGCAATGGTAATTGAGCTGCCGCGCAAAAATGAAATCAAATCAAACGCGACGCCGAGCTTGAACGGATTTTTCGCAGCCAAGTCGACGCTGTAATTGCCCGAGAAGCGGCTGCAAATGTTGATCCTCGCATCAATCTCAAACTCCGACGTCGAGAGGAGGTAAATGTCCGAGTTGAGCGCGCCAAGGTTCGCGATCGTATAGTTGGTCATCCATAGACCGATGCTGGAAAGACTCGCGAGGTCTCCACCGTGTCGGAACGCGTAGGTTTCGACGAGGTCGGCCGCGCCTTCCGTGTTGGCAACCGGCGTAATGAACTCGTTACCGTCACCCACAAAGTCGATGATGGCCCAGTTGTTGCAGATCGCATCGATGGCAACAAGAACGACAACGAGGACACCAATGACGTAGGCGATGACGACGAGGACGCGGTTGATCTTGTCGCGAAAAGCGTACTTCTCAGAAATGGCCGCGAGCCAGCCAAGGGACCACCACGGAGCCTTGGCCTTGACGAGCACCGAGTTTGGGTTCGATGCCATGACGGTGGTGGCGCCAAAACCAAAAACGACAACTGTTGCCTCCACAAATATAGCCAAAACGGTTTGCGTCTCAAACATAGACAGGCAACCGGCGACTATCTTTAAAGAGGACGACGACGAGCAAGCATGGCCCCGGGCGCGCACCTCGTACGACAGCTCTCGACGCTTAACGAGGCGTACGCGCTCCGCGACAAGTTCAACCGCGTCCTCGTCGTCATCGCCTACATCATTGGCGTCCTCGTTGTCGTTCTTGTTGCCATCGATGCGATTGCCAACAACTGGGCCATCATCGACTTTGTCGGGAACGGCAACGAGTTCATTACACCCGTCGCGAGCATCCCCGATGCCAACGCGCTCGACAAGTTCTATACGTTTCCGTTGCGCCGACCCATTGCAAGTCTCTCCAGCATCGGCCTCTGGATGATCGACTATAGCGTCACAAACCTCGGTATGCTTGGCACCAACGTTTACCTCTTGTCGACCGACACGTTCTCGGCCGACTCGACCGTCGCGTTTATCTGCACCAAGTTCAACGGCGCCTACCCCGTTGATATCGACGCTGGCAGCTCGCTCAAGCTCGCGTCCGCCCAGGACTCCATCACGTTTCTTCGCGGGAACGCGCTCTCGATCGCGTTTACGGATGAGGCGACGGCCAATCTAGCGAATTCAACCATGGGCAGCGTCGACATCATGGCCCGAGGGTACCAAGCCGGGCGCATCGAGACCGACCTCCGGCTCACGCAACGCATCCAACTCCAAAACACCAGCGACACCCAGAACCAGTTGGTGCCATTCTACCGCATTTACACCAAAGGCTACTGCACGGGGTGTACACCGATCGCGGAGCTCGGCCATAGCGTCTGCAACTTTAGTATGCGATACAGCCATGGCAACCGGACGCTGCGGGTTCAGACGGCACCGCTCGCCAACACCGAGTACCGCATGGCGCTCATGATCCAACGCAATGCATTTAGCACGGCGTCCCACTGGATCAAATTCATTGCGCTCTTCTTCGCCGCCGGCGGGTACCTCGCGAGCCGCCGGACCGTTCAGTGGCTCGAGGTCGACCCGACGAAGCCGGACACGATCTTTACACGGGCGCTGCAGACGGTCGTGCCCAAGTGCTTTCCGCATCTGAGCCACGCACTGCGCTTTGATATGTTCTGCTACAACTCGGATTTGTTTGTGACGCTCTTTTGCATCTCGATTATCCTCGACATGAACGCGTCGCTCGTCTACATCCGCGAAGTCAACGTCTACAACAACCGCAGCCCTCAATTCTTCATGAGCGTCCGCCTCTTCGCGTTGAGTTTGCGTCTTCTCTGGCTCAATTGTGGCATTCTCAAGCTCTGCAAGATCGGCCTGAGTGTCGTGAGCACGGCCACGTACTGCGGCGAGAGTCGCTTCATGGGCTACTTCAACTTGACGAGCGTCACGTCGCTGTATTTGAGTGCGATCTTACTCTTTTACGTGCCCGATTACATCGAGTACAACAACAGCGTGCGTCGCGACCTCCAAAACACGGTCGAGAACCTCGAGGGCATTCCCGTGAGCTTCTACAACAGCTTCTACTTTCGCGTGAGCTACGCCGTCTTTGGCGGCTTGGTTGCCAACATTCTCTTGATCACGCTTCTGGACCAAGTGCTCAACCGTCCGTTCTGGAAGCTCATGGGACGCAACAGTCTGTGCCGTCAAGCGCTCTTCAACAGCACGTCGATTTTATGCGACTATATTGCCGACGTCCACGAAGACAAGAAACACAAGAACGTCCTCCTGGTCTGCAAGGCGCGACGACTGAGCACGCTGCAGTGGTTTTTCATGACGCACATGTTTACATTTGGTTTGCCCGAGAAGGAATTGCGCGCCAAGAAGAACAAACAAACGACGCAGCCGACGCATGGCACCGCCGCTTCGGGCGAGACAGGCCCCGGCCATGAAACCTGCATGGTAGTCCAAGACGGCAACCATCACATTCACCTTCTCGACGACCAACTCGCCGACGTCAAGAGCCTCGTGTACAACATCAAGGTGCTCAAAGACACGACGGTTGTCATCAAATAGAAAGTGTAGCTGATTTAATGATGCATATCATTCATACTATGTACATGTTGCGTGGTCGATTTGTATCACACAAGATAAACTTACTAGTACATGTGCTTTGGCTGCTGCGCCTACGCATCGACAACATGAAGACCGCCGACCCCGCCGCTACCCGAGACCTCCGCATCGAACGCAACCTAGTCATGCATAGGATCCGCATGCGCTGCCGCGACCTTGCCAACGCTGAAGCCGACGCCCTCGTCAAAGAGATCGAAGACTTGAGCCCTACCTCGCAGATGTTCGCAGCCGTCAAGGCCACGCTCCGGTGCCCCACGTCCAAGTTTCGCCTCAAGGACCAGCACGGCCACATCATCATGGACACGAAGGAGACAGCCAAGCATGTGACCGCTCACTTCCAGGCCCAGTTCGCCAGCTCGACCAACGCCACCGTACAGCCCGACACGACTGCCCGACCGCTCGACCAGCCCATTACGCCCGTCGAACTCCACGACGCGATCAAGAAGCTCCGCAACAACCGCGCCTGCGGCCCAGACACCATGCCGGCCGAAGTTCTCAAGGCCGCCGCCGACCTCATCGCCACGCCCCTCGCACAGCTGCTCAACGACGGTTTTACCAAAGGACAGCCGATTCAGCTCGGCGACGGGACGCTGATCTGCCTGCCCAAGCCCAACAAGCCCCAAGGCGTGTGCTCGAGCCTCCGCCCGATCGTGTTGC